>NC_045551.1:28141809-28349309 GCF_009769535.1 Thamnophis elegans
AAATCAACCACAATAAAAGAGTTGCTGTTAGCTTCAAGCTATCTCTTTTGTCAATACAAGGAAAGCAAGACCTGATTTGTGTTTGTTTTGAAGCTCAGTAAACAGCATTTGAATTAAAAAAAAGAAACCATTTTGGAAATTTCTTCTTGTTACACAACAAGAAAGAAGGCTGCTAAGGCAAGCTAAAATTAAAAAAAAATGATGGAGCAATATAAGGGCAGAAAGTTGTGGTTCTAGTTTATTATTTTTAGTGATCTGTAGCTTGTTCGGCTTTGTTGTGGGTGGCTAAAACCAAAGCTTTCTAAAACCAAACGTGATTTGTCAGCAATTCTTAACACAAAAAGCTACTCTTTGAAAAAAGAGGAAGTTAAGAAGATAGATGAGCGAACTATTAGAGATGTATTTGAAAAATCTTTAAATAAAATACATCAGTTCAGAGAACAGCTATGCTAAAATGTTAAAAAGACTACTCAAACTATTGCAAAGATGCAAAGATGTGTCAAAAGTTACCCAACCACTGAGGCAATTTCACAAGTAGCTGACAATGCAGAAGAGTCAACTCTAATTTTGGAATATAAACCTGACATCATTTTTTTTAAAGGACATATTTGGGACTTTTTCATCGTGGATATTAAAATGGTTGAGAAATCCTTGAGAAAAAGAGAAGCATTCCAGAGAAGAAAAAGATTTTATTCCATGAAGACAAGCTGGAATGAGTGACTTAAATTTAATGGGTCAATTGGAATTAGGATTGATTTTCATTGGTTTGATATTTGCATGTGAAAAAAGTTTTAATCTGAAGTTTGAAAGGATATTTTTCCTTTATATATAATGCTTAAGCAATTCCTAAAGTATTATTGAAAGTGTATTTTAAAATACTTGTTAAGAGAAAGTTAAAGAAAAAGATGTATTAGTCTAAAGAATAAGCTAGTGTTTTTTAAAAAAGTGTGTATGTGTAGATAGGTAGGTAGGTAGGTAGGCAGGCAGGCAGGCAGGCAGGCAGGCAGGCAGGCAGGCAGGCAGGCAGGCAGGCAGACAGACAGATAGATAGATTGTATGAGGGTAACTTGGAGGGAGTGATCTAAATTTGGAGTTAGTTGGAATTTTATTGGTCTGATAGTGAACTTTAAAGTGTGTATGCTAGTGTTTTAAATGGATGAAAAATATTTTTCCCTTTAAGGTTAACAAATATGAAACAATGGTGAATTTTATTTAAATAAATGATGATAGTTTGTAAAGATTATTAAGTGCAACTTGAAGTACATATTATTTCAACAGCAAGGAAGATAAAGTGGTGATGGCTAAATTGACTGTTCTATTCAAAGAGGACAATATATTTATGTTTTTTATTTGGATATCACTTCTAAATTTTGTGCTTGAGATGAAAAAAAAAATTGACCGTTTTTCCTGATTAAATATTTTTTTTGTTATAGAAATGGCTAGTTATATACTAAAGTGTAAAAGTAAAAAGTTGGATATATAATGTATTAATACAGATGGATTCGGAAACAGAATTAGTTAAAGATTGTATGATAAAATGGGCTCAAAATATTGAGGAACCAATAATGTTGGATACATGGGAAAGAATTTGGGTAAGAAATGTGAAATTTACACAAGCTCAAAATCTGAGAGAAAATTTTTACAAGATGTTTTATAGATGGCATTTAGATCCTAAAAAGTTGGCTTCTATGTATCCGAATGTACAGCCTAAATGTTGGAGGTGTGGTTCTCTCGATGCTACATATTATCATATATGGTGGACCTGCCAAAAGGTTAAGGCATTTTGGATAAAAATATGGTGGGTCATGCAAAATGTTTTTAAAAAAAGGATAAAGTTTATTCCTCAGTTATTTTTACTAGGTATATGTACTGATTTTACAGTGGTAGAGACCAATTTGATCCTGCACCTGATAACTGCAGCAAGACTGTTGGTGGCGCAATATTGGAAGAAGGAAGACTTGCCTACAATCCAAGAATGGACATTGAAAGTAACAAACTTAGCTGAAATGGCTAAAATATCGGCATATCTCAAAGATCATTCAAATGAGAGATATAAACGAGACTGGAAAAAATGGATTGACTATATACAAAATAAATACGGGACTAAGAAATTCCAGTTAGCCTATGCTTAAGATCAGAAATGATTTAAACTGTTAAAAGTTAGTTCAGTAAGAAGAAGCTAAGTTCAATCTAGAATGTCATTAATTTCTTTATTTCTTTTTTCTCAATAGATTTTAGACTGTGTTAGTTAAAAATCCATACCGTGTACGGGTTCTGGGAAGTCGGGGGGGGGAAGGAGGAGGGGGGATGGGGGGGGTGGAGGGAGGGAGGGGTACACACAACAAAAAAAATTGTATTTCAATGTCTTAATGATTGACAAATGATGACATATTTGTGTTTGTTTTTTTTTAAAGAAAAATAATAAAAAAGTTCTCTTAAAAAAAAAAAAAAAGTTGGAGTTGTAATGTTATCTTGTACTATGCTAAAAAGAGTCAGAAGTCAATGCCTTTTTCTTAATTAAGTTATGAACTATATTTTTAATATTGATTTTCTGCTAAGTTTCTTGTTTTTCTTTCACTTTTGTTCAATTTTGTTTTCTCAATTTCTCTGAAAGAAAATAAAAATAGAGACGCAAATTTATTCTGCTGTTCTTTTTTTTTTAAAGGTTCATTCTTTCTTGAGGGATTCTCTACAATTTTCTAAGTCTATATCCTTGCTACATTCAGTTTCTGAATGCAGTTAGACTTTTTTTTTAATTGGACACCTTAATAATTCCTCATTGTACTGGATCTTTTTGTGGATATCATTTTTCTACATCTTTTGGATCCTGCTAGTCTTTCCAAGAAATTCTTTCTGAGATGAAGTTACCAGAATGGTAGAAAGTATTCTTAATTAGCTACATATTTATAGAGAAGTATTTTTACATTGTTTTTCTTCCTGTTTAGTGAAGCAAAGTGTAGGAATACTTGAAATGAGCTTAAATTGTATGGTTCACTCCTGCTGTGTTCACTGAAATGAAAAAAAATATTGGGGGACAGAAATTGGTTCTGCTTGCTCTGTTATGGAATATGATTGACATATTCTGAAAGATGTGGCATTACTGCAGACATAGTTAATGTTTAAACTATTTTTTCCTCAGGTAAATATTAACTTCTCAGCATTTACATGGTAAATTATTTATTTATTAATTCAGTATTTGAATCCTGTCCCAGTCACACACACAAACACCTCAAATCTTTACTGAGGCTTCATCAACCCCAAATAATATTCTCCAGGATTAACCCCACACATGAACCAGCACAAACCCAATGAGTCTAATTCTCAGGTTTGAAAGCACAGAACAAGTTCATAAAATTTGCCAACCAATCCAAGGTCCATGGTCCAAGCCCAATTCACCAAATCCAAAATCTGAGTCCAAGGTTTTAGAATCAAAATCTTAAATCTGAGAAACAGAATCCAAATGTGGCAGCAGAGTCAAGGTTTAAATCCATGGGAAGAATCATGATGACTGAATAAATGCAGGACAAGAGTTCTTCCCAGAGTTGCTTTATTTCACATGCAAGCCTAAACAGTCACTGATTAGTGCAACTCATCAGGAGGGGTGAGTCTGCCTCTGACCTCCATTGTGCCCGTCTCCTCTCAGTCCTGTGTGTTCACAGATCAGGTGGAGGAGGAAATTCTTCCTCATCTCCACTGGCCAAGCAGCATCCAACTACCTTCTCCCCATGTGTTCTCTGAGCTGTCCAGCTGCAGCTATACCTCTTCTTTTCATTGCTTAGCAAGCTGATCATCCAGTTTCCCCTCTTGGCTTGGGGCCTTAAATAACCTCTTGGCACACCTCTACATCCTGCTCTAACCTCCCCAGGGTTGACTCTTCCTTGACTCATCTGAGCTGGCATTGGGGGAAGCCATCATAACTTCCTGGTTTTATATACTTCCTCAAAGAGCTCAGGGAATTCATTGGTAATCTTTTAAAAAAAATCATGTTCATCTGCATAATAGGGACCCTGGTGGAGTGATTGAGTTATGGTGATAAAACTGCATTTTCCTAGGTTCAGGTTTACTCTTGGCATTGAAGCTTACTGTATGTCTTTGGATTTATTTATTTTATTTATTAGACTTATATACCGCTTCATAGGGTTTTCAGCCCTCTCTAAGCGGTTTACAATTTTTTTTAGCAAATTGAGTCAGCAACTTGCCCCCACAGTCCGTGTCCTCATTTCACCTACCTCGGAAGGATGGAAGGCTGAGTCGACCTTGAGCCGGTGAGATTTGAACCACTGAACTGCAGAGTCAGCTAAAGTGGCCTGCAGTACTGCACCCTAACCACTGCACCACCTCGGCTCTTAGTCATTTGCAAACAATACCTCACAATAACTCATTTTTTCAGTGTACAATGTATCTGAATGGGATAAAACTGATTTATAAATGCTGAACTAGTAGCATTCTTGTAGTATTCTGAAATTAAAAAGTTAGCTATTATGTATTTCCTTCAAAAACAAAGTACAACTGTGAACACGAGGAATCTGGTGAACTAGAGTGAGAGCAACTTCAGCTGGTTGCCACTTGTAACAGTCATTTTACACAGAAACAAGTTGTTCTATAAAAATAATTTGAAAAGAGCATCCATACATTTTAAAAACTACTAGCATTTCTGTCTCAGAAAAATTGCAGAAACAAAAGTGAAAGAAAAACAGAAGAATCCTAGGGGGAAATCAGTAGTAAAAATATATTTTGAGAAATTAATTTCTCAAAGTGCTTTATAATTAGGTCGGTTTGAAGAAGTAATAAAATCCACTTGCCAACTACTTAAGGCACTGCATCATTCAATTTTTCAAACTAAAAATATTACGTTTCCTGGAGATTCTTCCCTCATTCTCTGAACTCCATAAAATAAAGACACCTTTAAGTTTAGCTTGACTTCTAATCTCTAATGGGACCCTATCATATGGTTTTCTTGGCAATAATACCAACATGATTTGTCATCTTTTGGGAGGTTTTTTTTTAATCTTCTAATTTGGATTATAGTGTTAGTCTGTCCTTAGGATGTCCTATTCAAATGTTTAAGAGATTTGACTCTCTGAACCCACAGAAAGTCAGTAAAATGTTACCAGATGCTAAATTCCATCTATAATCCCTCAAATCCTTTCTTCCCAACCCGATTCAAGATTGCACAGTTTCTTATTTAGAGCTTCTCTCTGGGATGTACTGTCAGATTTTTGATAGAGCCACATGAACATTTAGTGTTGCTATTGAGACTTTCCCATTCTCCAAGTGCACATTTCATCATATCACATGCTCTACTAGATGTCAGACATATCACCAATACATTCTAAAATACCTTAGAAGGAGCCTATCCAGCTGAAATGCTTTGAGGAGGTTGGAGGCTGGGTTTCAACCTTCTAATTCCATCTTCTGGTTTTTACCAAGGAGAAGAGCTGCCTCAAAAGAATGCTTACCTTTCGTTTTAACGTATAAAAGCTGATAAGGCAGCTGAGCTAAGACTGTGCTCCTATGGATAAGGGACCTTGGAACTGCAGGTCACATCCTGCTACATTGCATCGTCTATAAGGACTCACGGACACAATTTATAACACCCCACTTAATAAAATATCTGGGAAATACTGATCTCCTTTATGTACAACAATGGCTTTCTGATCAGTACAAAATACTTTCTCTGAAAATTTTGCTCTGTGCAAAATTAGGCAGACTCTGACTCTGATGTATCACTTTTTTCCTCTTCACTAAACTGGGCGTGAGTGTAGCCAGTGCATGATGCAGCCAGCCCGCGGGCCGTGAGTTTGACACCCCTGATCTATCCCAATCAAAGCCCAAAATAAAGATACTGTATTTGCAAAAACACATACAGCATGCTATAGGTCTGAATATCTGGTAACTAGTGCAAACTCCATATATAGTATACCGCATATATAGTAATGGCTACAATGCGTGTTGCTTGATGTATGACAGAGAGAAGTCAAAAATAAAGAGTTTGAATGTTTGAATGTTTGAATGTTTATTAACATTTGTAGGCCGCCCTTTTCCCTGAGGGGACTCAGGGCGGCTCACATAAAATCAGGAAGGGGGAATACAAACAATGACGTAGACACATATAATAAAAGTAATAAGCAACATTCATTCATCATTCGGGAGGGGCGGCTATCCTTGTCCCCAGGCCTGACGGGCTAGCCAGTTCTTAAGGGCTGTGCGGAAGGCCTGGACGGTGGTGAGGGTACGAATCTCCACGGGGAGCTCGTTCCAAAGGGTCGGGGCTACTACTGAGAAGGCCCTCCTCCTTGTAGTTGCCAGCCGGCACTGGCTGGCCGATGGAATACGGAGGAGGCCCAATCTATGAGATCTAATTGGTCGCAGGGAGGTAATTGGCAGAAGGCGGTCTCTCAAGTACCCAGATCCACTACCATGCAGGGCTTTATGGGTGACTAATAGCACCTTGAAGCGCATCCGGAGATCGACAGGTAGCCAGCACAGCTCGCGGAGGATAGGTGTTATGTGGGTGAACCGAGGTGCACCCACAATCACTCGCGCGGCCGCGTTCTGCACTAGCTGAAGTCGCCGGATGCTCTTCAAGGGCAGCCCCATGTAGAGCACATTGCAGTATTCCAGCCTAGAGGTCACAAGGGCCCGAGTGACTGTTGTGAGAGCCTCCCGATTCAGGTAGGGTCGCAACTGGCGCACCAGGCGAACCTGGGCGAATGCCCCCCTGGTCACAGCCGTCAGGTGGTGGTCAAACGATAGCTGTGGATCCAGGAGGACTCCCAAGTTGCGAACCCTCTCTGAGGGGTATAAAATTTGACCCCCCAGCCTGAGTGATGGAATATTGGTCGAATCTTTGGGAGGGAAGCACAACAGCCACTCGGTCTTTTCTGGGTTGAGTACAAGCTTGTTAACCCTCATCCAGTCCATAACGGCCTCAAGGCCACGGTTCATCACGTCTGCCGCTTCATTGAGTTGGCACGGGGCGGACAGATACAACTGGGTATCGTCCGCATATTGATGGTATCTGATCCCGTGCCTGCGGATGATCTCTCCCAGCGGTTTCATGTAGATGTTGAATAGTAGGGGGGATAAGACCGAGCCCTGAGGCACCCCATATGTTAGGGGCCTAGGGGACGATCTCTGCCCCCCCACCAACACCGACTGCGACCTGTCCGAGAGGTAGGAGGAGAACCACCGCAACACGGTGCCTCCCACTCCCACCTCCCGCAGTCGTCGCAGAAGGATACCATGGTCGATGGTATCGAAAGCCGCTGAGAGGTCAAGGAGGACCAGGATGGAGGAATGTCCTCCATCTCTGGCTCTCCAGAGATCATCGGTCAATGCGACCAAAGCGGTTTCTGTGCTGTAACCGGGTCTGAAGCCTGACTGGAAGGGGTCAAGATAGTTTGCTTCCTCCAAGGACCGTTGGAGCTGGAAGGCCACCACCTTCTCAACAACCTTCCCAAGGAAGGGAAGGTTGGAGACTGGGCGATAGTTATTAAGAACAGCTGGATCCAGAGACGGCTTCTTTAGGAGGGGTCTCACCACCGCCGCTTTCAGTGCAGCGGGGAAGTTCCCCTCCCGAAGAGAGGCGGTAACAACCGCCTGGATCCAGCCTCGTGTCACCTCACTGCTGTTAGTAACCAGCCATGAGGGACACGGGTCCAGTACGCAGGTGGAGGCACTTACAGCCCTCATGGCCTTGTCCACATCCCCAGGGGTAACATCTTGAAACTCAACCCAGAGATGGTCTACTTGATCCTCTTGTGCCTCGGCTGGAACTGCGGGGATGGAGTCCAAGTCCGACCGAAACCGAGCAATTTTGTCCGCTAAGAATTGGGCATAATCCTCAGCTCTGCCCTGCAAGGGTTCCCCCGCTTCCCTTTTATTTAGTAGGGAGCGGGTTATCTTAAACAGGGCGGCTGGGCGAGACTCAGCGGACGCAACCAAGGTGGCTATGTGAGATCTTTTCGCTGCCCTAAGTGCCCTGGTGTATTCCTTGGTGCTGGTGGTTACCATTGCTCGGTTCGATTCGGACTTATCGGACCTCCATCGGTGCTCTAGGCATCTCCTCCGGCGCTTCATCTCCCGGAGTTCCTCGGTGAACCAAGGAGGTCTCCGGGATCCGCCGCCTCGGAGGGGCCGTAGTGGCACAATCCGGTCGAGGGCCTCCGATGCTGCCGAGTGCCAAGCAGCAACCAGAGTCTCTACCGGACTGTGGGCGAAAGTATCAGGAATGACCCCAAGCTCCGTCTGGAACCTTAACGGTTCCATAAGTCGCCTGGGGCGGAACCACCTGGTCGGTTCCTCCTCCCTACAGTGGGGGTTTGGTCTCCGGAAGTCGAGCCTCAGTAGGCAGTGGTCTGACCACGACAGGGGTATGATGTCGTTACCCCTTAGACCAAGATCACAAATCCACTGCTCCGAGAGGAATACGAGGTCGAGTATGTGACCCGCCGAATGGGTTGGGCCCCGAATTACTTGGGTCAAGCCCATGGCTGTAATGGAAGCCATGAACTCCTGCGCCCCATCAGAGTTTTCACCGAGCGACGGCAAATTAAAGTCCCCCAGGACCATCAACCTAGGGAACTCAATTGCCAGCTCGGCTACCGACTCGAGGAGCGAGGGGAGGGCTGCTGCAACGCTGTTGGGAGGCAGGTACGTTAACAGCAGTTGGGTGTTCTACATGTTCTAAGCATACCAAAATGTCTATCTGTAACAATTAAAAATTAGGGGAATTGCAAAGTGGTGTTAAGTATTTACCCAATAGGAGGTTGTTCAAGTTTCCTAAATCAATTTTAAAATTTATTTTAAATTAAACTCCAGAATTTTGCAAAAGGGCTAGAAATTAGAGTGGAAACTGGTACTTAAATGAGGGCTTTATTTTATAAGTGGTTGTTTGCATGAGGAGCCTGAATTGCATTTTCTCTGTCAAGGTTCTCTTGGATTTCTTTTGCTATAGAATCGTAAAAATATACATCACCTAAGTGAAAAATCAAGCTGCAACTTCTTTTTTATATTACATATGCAGAAGGACATAGATAAATGCTTTGTTTTGTTTTATATTTTAATTTGAGCATGATGCTCTTCTAATTTGTTAAGATTCTAGAACTAGAAAAAAGAAATACTTTTGTATATACTATATAGGTAAACTAGAAATAAGTGTGTGTATTAAACAGCCTTTATCTTGACTATACACTGAACATTCCTGTACTGAGAACATCTACTCCCACTAACAATCTGTTTTAGAACAGTAGAAGTGTTCGTGCTTTGTCCTGCTGTAGGAATGAGAGGAAAGGTTACGTAAAGACATGCGCAGCAAACTGCCATGATCTCAGTGGCTTTTACCTTTTAACTTATGGTCTCACCTAGCAGAGACAGGCTGTACCAAGGAGTTATGTGAAGCCTCTACCCTGACTGGGATGGACTTAAGTACTGACAAGTAAAATGTACCAATAAGATGCTGTTGCTATCCCTGTTTTTGCCTTGCTTGTTAAAACTGTATAGAAGCCAAATAAACTCTGCATAAGGCACACAGACATTTTGGACACCACTGCCATGATGGATTTCTGAAACCCACATCCTGCCAAAACACAGGCACTGTACTCATTGCATGAGACCTAACTCATTTCCTCAAAATCTTCAACCAGGGTGATGTGATATTATCAGGATGAGAAGCCTAAATATCACTTGCTTCTGAATTTCCAACAAGCAGTGAATTGGTGAAAGTAACAGAAAATGTTATGCTTACTGGCCTTTTAGCTAATCCTGTAGGAATTCTTTTATATAAGGCAGCTTCTTGATGTCTGGAGTGTTTTATAATTGTTATAACCTAATATTCTTTCACAGCACCTCATCCTTCAAATATTGCTATATACCTATTTTGTTGTTTATGCAATCCTTCATATATTACTGTTTACGTCTCCGTTTGTTTGAAACCTGCCTCCTCCCTGTCGACTTCATATTAAACAGCAAGAAAAGAGACACTTAAAATTAGTGTGACCTTCTCATGGCATGACATGCTCTTTTTAAAAGGGCAGTTCAGAATTGTTGCCAGAGTCATTTATAGCCACAGAGCTGTCTTGGCTTTGACATCAGATTCTGTGCACAGCCTGAGAAAATGTTTCAGCATCTGCTATGAGGAAACATTCCATGCAACTGGTTTTTAATATGACTGTTTTTCCTCAGAAGAGCCTTTTCATTTTTTAAATATTAAATAGACTCTGTGATAGGTTTCAGACCTTACTCTGTTTATTTTCTTAAAATAATTTTATTAAGGATTATAATTATACAGATTAAAATATATAAATGAAATTAGAAAATTCAGAAAAGAAAGAAACATATAAAAGGAGGAATAAGAAAAAATAAAAATAAAATAAAGAAAATAAAAGCATAAACAACTTTCTCTTAATAACAAATAAAAAGCAATTTTAATAAGTGGTTACTATTTCACATGCAGCAAATAGTCTCTTCAACTCACATCACATCTCTTATGTATAGACAAATCCTTAAAAACTCATCCCATTAAAATATTAACATATTTTAAACAATATCTATTTTAATTTGTTTAATCAGATAAACCAACTTTATATTCATTCATTTTAGTTTTAACAATCTAAAATATTGGAAGTTGAATTTCACCATTACTAAAGTTGGCAAGGTTGAGAAATACTGATCTAGTTTTTCAATCCCTTTAAATATATCCTAGATTCATTTTCTTTCTTTGTTTTTTTCTCCCTTCTCACCAAGCCTTCCAAAACTTTAAATTCAGTATAGGAAAATTATCCAAGCCACTCTTCTGGTT
Organism: Thamnophis elegans; assembly: GCF_009769535.1. Classification (NCBI taxonomy): domain Eukaryota; kingdom Metazoa; phylum Chordata; class Lepidosauria; order Squamata; family Natricidae; genus Thamnophis; species Thamnophis elegans. The sequence continues at coordinate 28,152,611 of NC_045551.1, forward strand.
TGCTATTTATATATGTCTTTTAATTATTAAAACTTCAACTTGTTTTGTCTGTATATTCAGAATTTCATCTTTTTCCATATATTTTTGTAAACAGTTTTAAATCCATGTCTAAATTTATTTATATCTTATCCTGTAAAATTTGTTCCTTTTTCATGACAATTGTATACATGAACAATTTATTTGTGATAACAGACATTCTCAACATTAACATTTGGCTCCTTTATTCACAAATATCTTCCACTACATTCAATAATAAAACATTTTTCTCTGTTCTGTATTAACATATCTAATAGGTGTTCTTCTCTTTTAATTATAATATTCTGGCATATTCTCATGTCCAACCTTCAACATTCCATCCCATCATATTATTTCTTTTCTGGAATTAAAAATATCAGTTGTTTTCCATTGAAAGGATTCTTTCAATGAATTTAAAATCACATTTCAAGTCTATCTACAGCAGTGGCCCCCAACCTTTTGACACCAGGGACGATTTCCATGGAAGGCAGTTTGTCACAAATTGGCAGGTGAGGTTTCACACACCTGGATCTTGTGTATGTGTGGATGGGGCTTTGCTCACTTGTGTGGCCTAGTTTCTGGAGGGTCATGGATTAGTGCCAATCTGTGGCCCAGGAGTTGGGGACCACTGATCCACACTGTTCATAAGTTTCCAAAAATGAACACTCTAATCCCCTTTTGCAAAAATATTGTATTTGCTCCTTCCAGAATGTCTACTTCATCATATCTTCAACAGAAGTCTTTGTTCTGCTTTATCAAAAGCATGCTTGGTTATTCTTCCAAGATGAGTTCTCAGTAAAGTTCTATTTCTATTTTATGATACTATCAATTTTTCTAAGGGTCAAACCTAAACTGACCAACAGGTTTATTGTGCTAGTTCCTCAGAGAGAAACCCTATATTCATGTAGCTCTGCAATTTTTAAGTATATAAATTGGTATATTGATAACTACTAAGGAGTTCCCATTTAGGCTTTTGGAAGTTTTTAAAATACTCTTTAACTCCTTCACAACATTTGTAGCATGGCTGAAAGTACAAGTGCTTAAAAGACCTATGAAGACTATTTGCCTTAAGGGAGAACTTCATAGAAGTAGGCACCGTGATTCTTTTTATCAAGTCCACTTGATTTGCCTTGAAGATCCTTTGTATCACCTCAGGGTCTCCCCACTGTCTTTTTTACCCTGCTTACTTCCAAAATCCAGAGGAGGCTTCTTTTCTCTGTTCTCACAGTTTTATAGCACTTACAAGAACTGAACATCTTTGGCTTTTATAAGAACTAAAAATGCTGAAAAAAAAGCATTCCTTTGTAGGTCTTTGCATAGTCTCCAGCATCTGAAGATCAGAGATTTCATCACTCTCAAAAGCCAGACAATGTAAAGGCTTATGCAGAAGCCTTTTCCAGGTTTATAAAGTGCTAAAGGATACTGAAGTCCAAAGAAGAGCAGTGTTGATGTCATGTTTCAAAAACATGGGAAACCATAGCCGGTCACAAGCCCGGATAAATGGGGAGTGTTGGTTCCCGTGGCGACGGAACCGTGAAACAAGCTGAGAACCCAATGGCAGGACAACACACGGATAAACAACTCTGTAATCTGTGACGTTCTGCCTTTGGCCTTCACAATGCAACGGTCACTGCCTTGTGGACGTTGACATTTACGAAGATTAAGTCCAAGTAAGTCCATGTTTCAAAAAGTGGTTTCAAAGATGTGCATCACTCAAATCTTGAAGTCCTTTGTACAGCTTCTGCATTTGGAGTTTCAGCAAGAGGCACCACCAACCCATCTGTCTAGGCTTAAAAGCTTAGCAGATATAGTGAAATATAGGGCTATAGACTGGACTGGGAAATTAAGAAATGTCTCAGGAAAGACAATGTAAACCACTTCCATATTGTTGCCAGGAAAATTTGCACAGATCACAAAGCCACCAAGAATTGAAGTCAACTAGTCGATTTTGTATTTAATGTTGAAGCATATTTTTCTGTCTCTTTGTCCCCATTGTCACCTACTTCTTTTTATTTATATGTGCCTGCAATGTAACATATTTTTTATTTGTCTGGAATGTACTTCTGAAACTATGGGATGCAGCAGATATTGCTGTCCAAAGAAAATTCTGATTTCATTTAAAATATTTCTGCATTCATTTGAAGCTCATATTTTAGACAGGTGGTAAATTTATCCACAAGATCTCCAGGAACACAAGCCTACTGAATAGTCCAAATCAGTTTTTTGAGTAACCTATGCCAATTTTGGAACAGATTAAGATGAATTTCCTTCCAGTAATTAAATGAAAATATACTGAACAAGACAATAAAAACAAAATAAAATGAAGAGAACAGATAAGCAGAAATAGTATTCTTCTCATTGTCTATGGAAATTCTCAGTCATCCAGATCATGGATGGTCCAATTATAAGAGGCAACTGGACTTTCTGGTTTTTCTTTGAAGATCTTTCGCTTCTCATCCAAGAAGCTTCTTCAGTTCTGACTGGATGGTGGGGAATGGAAGGATTGTATACAGCGGGTCATTTGCATTCTTTTATTGATTCATTAAAGTCCTCTGGAGGTTTATCTGTGTCATCAGGGTCACCTCAGTGGTGCAAATGGGTGTGGAGCCTTCTTGGAACTGTTGAAAGGACTGTGTTGTAGATTGGAGATACAACGTCAGTCTCCTCTGTTGAGAAAGGGCTGTTCAATTTTGACATATCTCTTTGACCCCTCTTTCAAACCAGTGGTCTTCTCTGTCCAAAGTGTGGACTTTGCTGTCTTCGAAAGAGTGATCTGTGTCTTTTAAATGCATATCGACTGCTGAAACTAGTCCTGATATGTTTGTTCTCCTGTGTTGTACCATGCACTCATTCTTTGACTTGCTGCTTTTTTCCTGGCAGAATATTTATCTTAGAATTCTTCACAATACAATGTAGGGTTGTCATTCCCCCTGCGTGTATACAAAATTGAGTCGGTTATTGCTTTCTTTATGGAACTGGTTTCTTTATTTTTGATTAACTTTGTTGTTAAAATTTAATTTACTGTAATAATGACCATGATTGTTAAATTTTGCAAGTTGCTTTGTACATTTTTAAAAGAAGAATATTTATTAAACCAAGAACTACATTTGCCCTAAATATATTTATTATTATCAATTAACAATACAAAGAAAGAGAATTCAACAAGGAATTGTTTTCTGAAGAAAAATACAAAAAATATCAGGAAATAAATGTTTGCCTAGGATATTTATGTGATCCATTGGAAGTACTGTAGATTTAAAAGAACCAAAATGGGGGAAAAGTACAGAAATTAACTGAAAGTCAGACTTTACAAAGAGATTTTGAATTTCAAGTATATTATATTCAGGCTTTTCTACTAGACTCTAATAAAATGAATGATTAGATAAGCACATAGCAAGCAAACATCTTTGAAGGAAAAACATCTTATTTTTGAAGGTGTTTTCCTTTTCTGAGCAGTATTTACTCTCCTCTGCTTTGTTGCATTGCCAATGAATTTTGAAGTTCAAGAGCTATTTGGTTTTTGTTTTGTATTTTTGGAAAAAAGCAGAATAAAACTCTGCTTCAGGTAGGTTCTCTGGTGTAGATGAATAAATGGTCAAGCTGTATAACAACACACCTCAACCTTGCTGTTCCTGGCTTACATTATTAAATTAATCTCTTTTTACTCTTCAACCTGATTTGGATTCATCTCCTGAACTGGGGCCATAGCATTGTCCCACAGGTTGCCAGATTATTAGTGTTTTATCACTATTTTTATGCAGATATGACATTTATTTGCACACTATTGAAGTACAGGCAATCCTTGACTTATGACCACAATTGAACCAAAACTTTATATTGCTAAGCGGGACAGTTGTTAAGTGAGTTTTCCCCACTTTATGATCTTTCTTGCCATGCAGTTGTTAAGTGAATCATTGAAGTTGATGAGTAACATAACTATTAAGTGAATCTGGTTTCCCCATTGATTTTGCCTGTCAGAAAGTCGCAAAAGGGCCAGGAACACTGCAACCATCATAAATAGGAGTCAGTTGCCAAGCATCCAAATATTGATCATGAAACTATGGGGATGCTGAAAGTTTAAATGTGATTCAGTCAAGTCTCTTTTTTCAGTTCTGTTGTAATTTTGAACTGTTTCTAAATGAACTGCTGAAAATGGAGGACTACCTGTATTAATTTTTATCCCTTGGATAACTCTCCTCATTTGTTCAGCGTTGCTGCTTACGATTAAGCTTGGAATCAGTTAAATGCTATTCCTGTTTATTTAAACAACACTTACTCATTCAGAAAATCAAAATTTGATAGTTTGACTGCAAGAAGATAGAAGAAAAAACCCTCTTGTATTCCTGCTTTTTAGTGTGTTCATAACATATAAGAGGATTGACCCATGAGAAATATAGTTGCTGTTGAAGGCAGCAGAAGTATATTCTGCTTTTGGCTTGTCTTAGAAATTAGCTATTTCTGGCTTTCAAACTAGATTGTATTATTCTTGAAGGTGAGACTAGGAAAAACTATGAAACAGTTCATTTGAACTTATATTTTTCTAGTAAATATTGTACTTTTGTAACGTACCAAACCAGATTATGCTTTTTATATATATTTTATCAGTTCATTTTGACTGTTTTTCCTTTTTCCTACAAGACTGCAGAAATATTGATTGAATCAAAGAGCTTCTTCATTGCCCACCATATTATTAAACTTAGAAATGTCAGACAAATATACCTGTCAAGTAATTTTGAATAATTTCTTATTTGAAAGATTACAGAATGTATGATGCCAACCAGTAAAAAGACAATTATTTGTATATTTGATTGTTTCTTGATATAACTATGTTTTTACTATCTCTCATTATTAAATAAACAAATAAACAAAAACACTATTTGGGGATTCTCTAATTGATATTCACTTGTCAACTTACAACATATACAAACTTGAAAAATTAGAATATCGTGCAAAAGTTCATTTATTTCAGTAATGCAACTTAAAAGGTGAAACTAATATATGAGATAAGACTCATTACATGAAAAGTAAGATAGTTTAAGCCATGATTTGTCATAATTGTGATGATTATGACTTACAGCTCATGAAAATCCCAAATCCACCATCTCAGAAAATTAGAATATTACATGCAATCAATAAAACAAGGATTGTACATAGAACAATATCGGACCTCTGAAAAGTATAAGCATGCATATGTACTCAGTACTTGGTTTGGGCCCCTTTTGCAGCAATTACTGCCTCAATGCGGCATGGCATGGAAGCCTGTGGCACTGCTGAGGTGTTATGGAAGACCAGCATGCTTCAATAGCGGCCTTCAGCTCTTCTGCATTGTTCGGTCTCATGTCTCTCATCTTTCTCTTGGCAATGCCCCATAGATTCTCTATGGGGTTCAGGTCAGGCGAGTTTGGTGGCCAATCAATCACAGTAATCTCATAGTCATTGAACCAGGTTTTGATGCTTTTGGCAGTGTGGGCAGCTGGAAAATGAAGTCAGCATTCCCATAAAGCTTGTCTATGGAAGGAAGCATGAAGAGCTCCAAAATCTCCTGGTAGACGGCTGCGTTGATCCTAGTCTTAATGAAGCACAGTGGTCCAAAGTCCTGCTGCTTCTTGATCCAAAGTCCTCTTTTCTTTTTTCATCCTGGTCTTCCATAACACCTCAGCAGTATTATAGCAGTATATTAGTTTCACCTTTTAAGTTGTATTACTGAAATAAATGAACTTTTGCACGACATTCTAATTTTTCGAGTTTCACCTGTACATCACAATAATTCATAAACCACAATAAGTTCCTGATTCAAAAATCTCCCTTCACTAACAAATACAATTGAGATTGCCTTAGGCAAACTCTCACATGATTCTGTAGGAAATACTGTGGTTATTTTATTATAAATTCAGTCCAAAATTCATGAAGATTGATGTATGCCATTTGAGCATTTACTGTAAATGCTTCTTAGTTGTCCAAGATTACAATTCTGTAAACATTTACTTGAAGTTAATCTGATAAAACTGAATATGGATTTTGTCCTATTCAAAAGAGAATTATACTGCTAACAAGCTAACTTTTTAATATTTTCAATAAATATGACAAAACAAGTTTAACAAAAGCAGAATGTGGCCCAAGGTTGTGAATATATCCTTTTACACAAGCCAAAATCTGTTATGGTGACAGAACATAACATATGCATACTATATCTATGATTCAAGGCCAAGACTGTTGTGCTATCCATTTCTTTAAAGGAAAATGTCCCAATGAAATGGACACAGCATTCATCTTAAAAATGGATATGATAGTGGCCCAGGGAGTGTTTCAGCAAGAGCTGTAATAACAACTGCCTACTTACATTAAATCAAATGAATCAGTTGGGTAGTTAGCCTAAGAGAGGATGTACCATTCCTTCATATCCTCAGTAAAAACATCACTTATTCTGAGTTAAGATATTTATATGACCCATTGAGTGTATTAAATCCATTTGCATTTGCTATAAATAACTCATGGGCAATGTTTAAACATACTTGAGTTTGTTTGAAGTACTCTTTCATTGGCACTAATCTTCTAGCAGCTATTCATTTCTATAGGATTTTGGAGAATGTGGAAAATTATACTGTTACTCTGAAAAAAATACACTACATTATTTTAGATATTTTCTTAGAAGCAAGTTCTGAGAAACCCAAAATAAATATCAGTGCAAAATTTGGCTCAATATAGCAAGAAGAAGTTCTGTTCACCCTCAGCAAATACTATGGCACCAATTCCCTATTTTCTTTCAATATAAACATCTAAAGCAATATTTCCTCTGTATATGGTAGGAAGGCTGCTACTACAGAAATAATCAAATTCCCCAATTTTTTTTTTATGAAATAGAAGAAAGAAGAAAGGTATGCAGAACATGCAGTATGTTTGCAAGTACAGAAATGAAAGCAGTTTGTGTATTTCAATATCAACAAAAACTGAAAAGAGAGAAGAGCAATCTGATTCAAAAGGACCTCTAATACTTCTACAGTTTATTTTGTCAGCAATATTGCTCATATTGTTTCTAAGTTATTAATTTTTGTTTGATGAAGGAAGAATGTGAAGAAATTAAGTACACACAGCACAGCCACATACACAGACATTTCTGTTTAATCGTATACTTGACAAAGAATTTGGTCTTAAGGCTCATTCCTGAAACTGACTTTGTATACAAAGCTGAGACTGACTCCTGAAAAGAATAAGGTTGCTTTGTAACTACATCCCTTGCAAAAAGGTAAAGTACTTCTAACCCTTTTTTCAAACTGCCAGAGATATAATGGAAAGAAGTAGGATTTATTTTCCACAATGTGGTCCCAACTGAGAGATATATAAAATTTGTTCCAGCTAGGCCTATGTGATCCAATTTGGATTATATCCGTAATATATTTTCTAGGAAATAAGCATTGTTGAATACTGTGGCATATTGGATTCACTTTGAAGGAATTATATTTGTAGTTTAGTTCCCCTGAATACAATAGCTCTCAAGATGTGCCCAGCAGTTTCAGTGATAAAAAGTGCCTGCATCTACAGTCTCTTCAGCTGGTCTTTCAAGTACTGTTTCTATATTGGAATAGCCAATACATTGGAATGTACTGTAGGTAATAACCCAATAACCTCTCACAACTTCACAAGTAGTGTATATGAGCTTTTTTCCTGATTGTGAAACAGCTGGATGAAACTGCAAGGTTTTAAATAAGATACCAAATAAGATCACCAATTATTGATGTTGAAAGCATTGTACTGGAAAGTTACTGGACTCAATTCAAGGCCTTGATTCTAGTGACCAAAGCACTCAATAATGTAAGAATGAAGTATCCATAACAGGAGTGTCAAACTCACGTTGTCATGGTGGTGTCATGTGACGTATCGGGACTTTTCCCCTCTTCTCTAAACCAGGTGGGGTTGGGGCCAGCATGTGATGCCTCCAGAACACGGCCTGCAAGTTTGACACCCCTGATCTATAAGGACCCCAGTGCCACCTAGAAACTGAAATTAACTACCAATGATTTCTTTATTTTCATGGACTTTGATTGAAATTGAATTTTTTTCTTGAAAATCAATATACAGTAGTAGGACATTAGTTAAAGAGCTGTCCAGGAACAGCAATAAGTCCATTGTTAACTATGGAAACATAAACTAGTCATTCTCTCTCAGTTCAATGTGTCTCACTTTACTGCATTTGTGGTAATAAAATGAAAGGATATCCCATCTAAGATATCCCAGTAAAGGATATCCCATCTAATTGGGTTTCTGGAAGGAAGATGGCAAATAAATCTAAAATTTTAAATGAATATCATAATATCAAATGTCATGAATAAAATAAATAGTATTTCTGCTAGGCGCACAAAAGGCTGCTATGCATGCTATTCCTGAAATTTCTAATATTGAATCCATTAGAAATTATTTCTGATCAGAAATGTAACAAGATGGCATCTCATATTGGAATTCAATATAATGCAAACACAAACAATAGAATATAATCAGTGTCCCACACTTTAAAAGAGCTGATTATAACAAAATCAAGCAAAATTTCATGGATAAAAATCCTAAAGGGGAAAACAACTCAAGAAGAATGGGAAACACTGAAAATATTATCATAAATACTCAGTCCAACACAATACCACTGAAAAAGAAAAACAAGAAATCTAGGGGAAAATGTTACACAAAGATCTCTCTGATGAACTGAAAGACAATAAAGGATAAGTTTAAAAAATGGAAAGAAGGACACATAACTAAGGCAGAATACAGCAGATAGCCCAAATCTGCAAAGATAAAGTCAGGAAAGCAAAGATTCAGAATGAACAAAGACTTGCAACAAAAGTCAAAGATAATTTTAAAAAGTTTATTTCAACATATAAATAACAAGAAAATAGTACACTAAAGAGACAAGATGGCAAGGAAGTAACAGGAGAAAAAGCAGAGCTGCTTAACTCATTTTTTTGCATCTGTCTTCACACAAAAAGAAGCTATAGCCCAACCTACCAAAACATAACTGTAAAAGAGTGGCTAGAAATAAAAATTAAAATAAGCAAGAAAATAGTAAGAGAACATCTGTCTGACTTGATGAATATAAATCACTGAAACCTGATGGATTATATCCCAGTGTTCTAAATGAACTGGCAAATGTTATCTCAGAACGATTGTACCATATCTTTAAAAAATCCTGGAACACCAAGGAACTACCAGAGGATTGGAAAAGAGTTGATGTGGTTCCCATCTTCAAAATAGGGGGGGGGGGGAACCAGACCCAGACAAAACCAGACAAAAAAACTACAGACCAATCAGCCAAGACAAGAAACAATGGATGGGAACTAATCAAGGACAGAAACAACTTGGAATTAAAGAGAAACTTTGTAACAATATAGCAATAGCAATAACAGTAGACTTATATACCGCTTCATAGGGCTTTCAGCCCTCTCTAAGCGGTTTACAGAGTCAGCATATTGCCCCCAACAACAATCCGGGTCCTCATTTTACCCACCTCGGAAGGATGGAAGGCTGAGTCAACCCTGAGCCGGTGGGATTTGAACCGCTGAACTGCTGATCTAGCAGTCAGCCTGCAGTGCTGCATTTAACCACTGCGCCACCTTGGCTTCATTGTAACAATGAAGACAATTAACCAGTGGAACAGTTTGCCTTCAAAAGTTGTAGGGGCTTCATCACTGGAGGTTTTGAAGAAAAGACTGGGCAGCCACCTATCTGAAATGTTGTACGGTCTCCTGCTTTAGCAGGAGTTGAACTAGAAAACCTCTAAGGTCCCTTCCAGCTCTCTATTCTGATTGATAAATGAGTAGAGTTACTATGAACTGCATGTTTCTTCAGTAAGAAGCAGTCATATGTCCTGGTGTATCATAAGTACACGGATTTCCTCTGAATTGGTCTGTGTTTGTCCCTTTGGTAATTAGGAACTTAGCTCCACCAAGAGGATGTCCTTAGAGATGTAATAAATGCTGAATCCTAACCTTCAATTCATTAACAGTCCTATCACTTTACCAATGTCTTATATCATGCCAGACACCCAGTATTGTAGCCTAGAAGGAATATATATAAGAAACCTTTGCTCTTTTATAGCCAGCCATGTCTTTCATTCACGACAGAAAATAGGCTGATTTTGTGAAGGCAGTTTCCAACTGATGAATTGTTATCAAAAGTATAAAGATATAGTGTGTTATATCAGGGACTCATTACATAGCTCACTTGGAGTGCTCTAACTGGATAAAATGCTAAAGCGGCTGTTCTTACGCAGACTGTCCTCTGGCTTTATCCTTTTAAATTGCCATTCAACAGTGCTCAGCTATCTAGTTGCAACATTGTGCAGGGTCTTGTGGTTCACTTTAATTAAAGCTAATCTCAGCGAGCAAAGCCATTTTGGCAGTGCAGATGATAGCTCTTTTATACAAAAGATCCCTACAAGCACTTGAGCAATCTCTGCACCATAATGGCAGAAACAGAACTAAAGTGCAATGATGCAGTACAGACTTTTGAAGTTAATGCCAATTGACTAAGCTTTGGCATATAGTCTGCACAGCTTTCCAAAAATGGGTAAACATTACAATGGTTTGCTGTGCACAATGAACTAAAATGTCAGTTGTTCTGCCTGACTGTACATGAGTGAAGAAGGAAAGGATTTAGACATATAATTAAGCAGGGGTTGTGCAACTTAAGTGTCCCTTCATTAAGAAATCCACTTCCTCAATAAGCTGCTTAAAATACAGAATAATAGAGTTGGAAGGGACCTTGGAGGTCTTCTAGTCAAATCCCTAGCTCAAGAAGGAAACCCTATACCATTTCAGACAAGTGGCTGTCCAGTATCTTCTTAAAAGCTCCAGTGGTGAAACACCCACAATTTCTGAAGGCAAGCCATTTCACTGGTTAATTGTTCCCACTGTTAGGGACTTCTGGTGAAGATGCCAACTGAATACACACCCAATGAGGGATCACTGGAGCAAGAGGCATTCCTTCAGTTTATATTACTAGGAAAAGTCTTGGGCTAGGGAAAGTCTTAGAATTATCCCTCAAGATCCTCCTATACAGTTGATGTGTGCAAGTTAGTTCAGGAACTGCTCTTTGAAGCAACTGCATGCTGGAAGCTGGGCAGAGGGGCAGCAATCTGTTCATTGTTAAAGAAGCAGCCATTTTGAAATTTACTTTTCAAATGGACAGTTGTGCCTTTCATTTCTTAATCATCTTTAAGGACTAATAATCTTTACTAAGTTAAAAGAGGTTCAATTTAGTCACAACTTGTTACTCCTTTTTGAAAATCTGCACTATTTTGGTGTTAAGCAACATCTTCGGTGTAAAGCAACAAGGAAGAAGGCTGCTAAGGCAAGCCAAAAATAAGGAAGAATGGAGCAAACAAAAAAAGGTGACAGAGATACATAAAGGCAGAAAGTTGTGGTTTTAGTTTATTATTTGTAGTAATTTGCAGCTTGGTCTGCTTTGCTGTGGGTGGCTAAAACTTTCTGGATTTTATAATTTCTGAATGGCTAGCAATTTCTAAGTGAAAAGAGCTACTCTCACCAAAGAGGGAATAAAGATGGAGGAGCAAATTGTTAGAGATGTATTTGAAAATATTCTACATAAAAGCCATCAATTTGTAGATCAGCTGTGCTCAAAGAATGATAAAAAAACTTATCAAACTACTTTAGAGATGCAACCATGTGTAGAAAGTTACCAAACTACTGAGGCATCTTCACAAGCAGCTGATAATGCAGAGGAGTCATCTTCAATTTTGGAATATAAGCCTGACACCAATTCTTATTATGATGATTTAAATATTAATTTTCTCAACACAATTGAAAGTAGAGTTTCAATAAAATCTGAAACTTCTAAAAGTACAAGGTTGGGACTTTTTCTTTAAGGACATTAGCAAGGTTGAGAAATCCTTGAGAAAAAGGGAAGCTTATAACTGATAAACTTTCCAGACCCCCCCTCTCTCCCTGTCTCCCTCTCTCTCTCTTCCCCCCCTCTCTCTGTGTACACACTCAAACATACACACACACACACACACACACACTAAGTAATTCATAAAGTATGCAAAATGTTATTGAAAATATATTTGAGAATATCTGTTAAGAGAAAGTTAAAGAAAATGATGCATTAGTTTAAAGAAAAAAATAGATTTTTTGAAAAAGTTGGTAAAAAAGAATCCAAAAAGGTATACACAAGAAAAAAATATTATTCTATGAGGGTAGTTTGGAGGGAGGGACCTAAATTTAATATTGAATTTAAAAGCATGTATGTAAGAAGTTAAAAACACATGTATTGAAAGTTTTGATTTTAGAAATGTGTTTAAAGAAAAGTTTAACATTTTTAAAAGGATGAAAAAAGAGTACTAGTATTTTTCCCTGTAAGGTCAATGAAACTGAAAGAATGCAGTGAACTCTGTTAATGTGATATTTTATAAAGATTATTAGGTGCAAATAGAAATATATATTACTTTCACAGCAAGGAAGATAAAGCAAAATTGGTTAAATTGATTATTTTATTCAAAGAGGAGAATATATTTAAGTATGTTTTTCATTTGGATATCACTTCTGGATTTTCTGCTTGTGATGAAAAAAATGAAACTTTGATTCATTCAAAGTTTATCTATTCTATTCATGATTATATAGATTTGTCATTATTGAAATGGCTAATTATGTGCTTTTACCAATGTGTAAAAGTAAAAAGATAAGCTGGAGTGTTTTTATCTTGTATTGTGCTAAAAAGAATCAGAAGTCAGCACATTTTATTTTTTCTTGTACTTACATTTTCTTTTTCCCTCTCTTTTTCCTTCCCCTAATTTCCCATTTATATTTCTCTTTGTATTTAATATATAGATAAAATAATAAAAGCCACAGGATTTAGAAAAAAAGGAAAAGGGAAATTGTTAGCATTTAGGAAATTTCTCCATAGCTCTAGGTTGCTTCTCTCTTTGATTAATTTCCATTCATTATTTCTTGTCCTGCCTTCCACTGCTTTGGTGTGGGAAGTTATTATCCAGCCCTCTCCCAGAAAAATGAAATATCCTAGGAAATATTGAAAAGGCAGAATATTTCTCTGGATGTGAAAAGAAACATGTTTCAAAAGACAGAATAGTTGCCTATAGCTTTCTGCCCATCCCCAGCTAATGGGCCATTAAGATGGCCCGGCTAGCCCACTTTACATAATAAAGACTTCTCCTCACTGCAGCTGTAGGGGGAAGGGATATTACTCAACTGACCACAAGGCAACTGAGAACTCATCACAGCCTAGAGAGTAGCCCCTGCATGGCACCATGGGAGTCTGATAACCAGTCAGAATACATTTCTTACACAGGAACAGGAAACAGAGAGGTGGGACTGAACAGGGTATAAAAAGCCTAGCAAGCCCCTTCCTCAGCCCTTCTCTCTTCTTCTCCATCAACATTGAAACATGTAATCACCTTTTCTGTTCAGGGCTCAAGCCATGCGGCCCTGTCCAACAATAAACCATCTTTCCAAGCAGCCTCCATGTCTCCAGTGTCTTCTTCCCCACTTGGAGCTGAACCCAGAAGGACATTTCTTTCAACAATTGGCGACCCAGATGGGACTCCAAGCTAGCCTAACTAGTGGATATGGCCCAGGTAAGCCTCCCATGCCGGCACAGACCCCATTGAGTCTGAGGGTGGACTTTATCTTGGCCTTAACCATTGGATCTAGGTTTTAAAGGGGTTTTGAGTTTGAGCTCAAAGGCTGCCTGGAAAGAAGGTGAGTACCTCTAAATTTTAATTCTCTAAAGTTTAATTTTAAAGCATGGCAAAGCATGGGTGATGTGTGTATGCCTGCATGTGTGAGATCCTTCTTCTGAGCACAGCTGGATCCTGGTTCCTCTGTGTGTTTTACCAAGAGAGCCTGGAAAGTATTAGGGTCAGGCCAGAGCACAGGACCTTCTGTTAGGGAAAGGAGAGTGTGTGTGAAAATGGATGGAAAAATGAATGAAAATTTTGTTGTTGCTGTTGTTCTGTGAAAGCAAAAAGAAAAAGCAAAGGCTCATTGTGTGTAAAGAGAAAGAGGTGCAGGTACTAACTGTTAAAGGGAACAGAGGTCCTCTGCAGATTACCTTTTTGATCTGTAAAACCCTAGCGGAAATTCCCTGGTAGGAAGGGACCGAATACTTCATTAGGGAATTTGAAGTCCTTCCCAGAATCTTTTTTTTTCTGAAAACTTACGGGGCGGTGGTCACCCGGCTAAGCCAAAGTGAGCCCTGCATGTAATGGGTCATGGGAAGCGTTAGCTCGAGGGTGACAGGAAAATCCCTTGGAGATTTCCTAGAAGCCTGGGACGCCAGGCACATGCCTATCTTGGCAGGCATGAAGGCAAGGAAATTGTGTGAGAAATGAGCTTTGCTGAAAGATAATACAGGAAAACTAATTTGGCTACATAAAGGTACTTAAAAGAAAAGGGGAAAATGTTGGTGTTTCTTTTTTCTCTTGTCTGTTTGTCTGTTTGTCTTCTATGTAACCACGTGGTTTGTTTGTTAAGATTTGTGCCTTCCCTAATTTAACAGATTTGTAACTAAGAATGTAGAATGTGAAAACCTGAGAGTTCTGTTTTTTTCCTTTCTTATTTTCTCCTTGTTCTTGTGTAAATGTGTGCCTAAGTCTGTGCACCCTCAAGGTAATTGTAACTAAGATGTCTCTGAACCAAAAGACAAGGATTTTAAAGTGTTCAAAGAAAGAAAAGAGTAAACTGGAAGAAATTGCCTTCGTTCAGTTTGTTGCCCCCCCCCCCAAAAAAAAAACCCAGAGTACAGAGAAGTATTTTTTTTCCTTCCTTCCTTCCCTTTGCCTTAAAGTAACAACCCAGGAAATGTTTTAAGTTCATTTACAGGAAAAGTTTCATCCTTGCTTCTATCGTGTGTTTAAATGATTTTACCTGTTTATTTCCTTCCTGAAGCATGTGAATCCAGACCGCATTTTGCATCTGTGATATCCCCATGTTACCAGTTTATCTGTTTAGTAACTGATGATTTTACCTTTTTTTTTAAAACTCTGCCTGCAAGCTTTCTACCCCCCCAAGCCCCTCCCTTACCCTTAATCCCCCAACAATGCCCTTTCTGTGGGGGAGGGAACCTTGTTTTCATGTTTTTCAGGCCTGGAAGATTTACCCTTCAGGTGAGTATAGATTTTTTTTTCCCTTTGGGGGGAAGGAGGAGAGTGTTGCCTTGTGTGTGCATGTAAGATGAAGGAAATTCCTACTAAAGGTTTGCCTTCACCCTGAGTAAAAACCCTCTGCACATTTATCTGGCCAACCTACTCGAAACCTGGCCCCTAGAAGACAGTTTTGATTTAGATTTTGTAACAAGTTTGCTGATTTTCTGGCCACCATCAGATGAACTGAAGAGAAATTCTACCTGAGTTTCTTCCCCAAAGTGACTAAGGAGTCCACAGGGATATGTTAGAAAGCTGTTAATAGTTGTCTTTTAAAAGAAAAGTAGAGCTCGAGCCCCACCCAGATGCAAATGATGTGTTAATAAAATATCTATATATCTTGCTCTTTAAAACTATGCCAGCGCTCTGCTGGGAGAGCTAAGAGTTTGGACCTTTAAAACTATAGCCAGCGCTCTGCTGGGAGGACCAACCTAGAACCCTGGCCAATGCAAACAATGTGTGGACAAACATCTCTATACATTGTCTCTATAAATCTTGACCTTTAAAAATATGCCAGCGCTGCTGGGAGTTCAAGATATATAAGAGTTTGGATCTTTAAAAATTAGCCAGCGTGGGCTGGCAGATCCAATTTTAAAACGGAACACCCCAGGGCAGAGACAGTTATTAACAATCTAGTGCTTAAGGAGATAGAACAACGGGTGTAACTTCGAGCAAAAGTAAGAAAGTTAGCAGATAATAAGGAAAAGCCTGACTGAATGGGAAGACCTAGGTAATTGGACTTGATTAATTTGATGTAATGTCTGTTAAAAAAATTCTTAGGTGTGCATCTAATAACATGTAGAATTGAATGGAATTGATGGTGATATGTTTGACCAGTTAGCTAAATAAATAAATAAGCTTGGGCTTGAAGCTGTGGGGGAGGGGAGAATAGTTAGGATTTAAACTGCTCTCTCTTGAGTTTCCCCACTGCTTGCAGAATGAGCCACATGTTCCCCAAGTAAAGGAAATTGAAGACTTAAAGGGACAGAACCTCCCCCAGGCCTGGAGGGAAGTTGAGATCCCTTAATAATAGAAAATGGAGCTCATTGGCTTATGTACAGCTCCCTGAAATACTTGTAATAATTGCTTTGTATGAAGAAAGAATGAAATGATATTTTTGTATGTGAAATTAATTTACACAAGCGGTCTGATTGCAGTGCAAATGTGAGTATGTCATGGTAAAAGTTGGTATGAATGAACTTTAATTCCTTTCACATAACGAAACAGTAAGTTGCAAGGTTGTTTAATGGTATGTGTGTGTATGCTTGTGTGTTATCATTTCCAAACCTGAAGGGAGGGTGAGATCCTCTAATAAATAAAATGAAGCTTGGTGGCTTTTGAAAAAGCTTCCTGAAATAGTTATAATGATTGGTTGGCATGAGCAAGCATGAGCTCTGATTGCAGTATGAATGTATATATCCCCAATGCCCCAGGGAGTGCTAAGTGAAGAGATCCAAAGACCTGTGATTGCCTGTGTGAACCCCCCCCCCCCTTTTCCCTCTGGGTCATTCTTTGGAGGGAAGCAGGAAAGGTGGGGAAAGTGACTATCTGCTCATTTTACAATGAGCGTGTGTATGAAATGCCCCAGAGATACCTGTGAATGCCTCTGCATCCCCCCCCCTTCTTTCCCTCCTTCCTTTTGGGTCATTGAAGGGAGGGGCTGAAGTTTTTCTGCTCACTTTAACCATTTTTTTTCCCTCTCTTCTGAGAAAGTTGGGGTAAATGGGTGACCTGCTCCTTTACCCTTACCTTTCACTGTTATCTTTTCATCTATAAAAGTTATGCAATTGCATTTCCTTTTCTGCTCTGAACACAATTTTGATTTTTTTTTTCTTCTGGAAATTTGTGAGGTTTAAAATGCTTAATTAAACCTATACAAAGAAATGATTTTGAGATATTTTGCTTACATTTGTAAAAGTTTTAACATACTTGATGAGAATTTGCTTCCATCTGAATGGAATCTAATGTTTTGGGAGTGTTGACTCAAAGTACCTTTTTTTTAATTGCATTTTTTTAAAGCTGTTTTTCTTCCCTTTCTCTTTTACACCTGAGTGCATTTTTAAAAGCTTGTGAGTCAAGGTGCTCTACCCTATGATATTTTGTTTGTTTGTTTGCAACACAAGTTGTTGTCCCTTTTGAAAAATTTACTCATCTTACTGCAAAAGTGTTTCAATCATAGAAGCAGTGGGAATGTCATGTTCCATGAAATTTACATCGTCTGCCTTCTGGAATAATGTTTGGATTTCCACTTGGACAGAATGGGTGAGATTCCACAACATGAGACTAAAGATATGTCTGTAAAGAACTGTATACTTGGCCTCTCCCCTTTTTCTTCACCTCAGAAACAAAGGACTGCTAGCTCAAACCATAACTCTTGAATTGGCTGCTGGTGATTGCATCCTGATAAAACCTGACATGAAGGGGAAAAAAACTTAGCCAAGTCTGGAACTGACTACCAAGCCTGACTGACCACTCTTACCAGCAAGCTAAGCCTAATGCCATCCAGCAGATATGAAAGAATGGACCCTGAGATGGAGAAGTAAAGACCAAAAGACTTTCTTCTATCCCCAGAAGACAGCTGTAAAGACTATAGGGGAGGGTGAAAATTGATCCTAAAGTTTTCTCACTTTGCTTTCTTCACAGAAATTCATTGTAAGGTTTCTTTCTTGTCTCATTTATATTGTAATCAGTTTAATGTATTCATGTAAGAATTGTATTTGAGAATGGCTAGCACAGCAATTTTGAACACCTTAGATTTCTGTCTAGTGGGAGGGAAAGTTTGTCCAAAATGTCTGTATTTTCTGTATGGTAGAAGCAGCTACACACATGCACACACAGAAAGAAAGAAAGAGAGAGAGAGACAGAGAGAGACAGAGAGAGACAGAGACAGAGTGACAGAGAGAGAGACAGAGACTATACAGAATTAGATTGAAACTATCTCCTCCACACACAGTTTTTCCTAGGTTGATTTTGCCCTGGCACAAAAGCCTAAACAGTGATTTCTCCCTTTTAATCCCATTGGGGGAGGGTCAATTCTCCTCAGGCAATTCCCCCAGTTGAAGAGGAAGCAGAGAGGATCTCCAAAAACAACCCCAAGCCCTCACTGTGACAAAACAAAAAACCCACACTGCCCAGTAAAGCAGGATATGTTGCACTGGTGGTCTCATGAGAAGGAGTCCCCAGGCTCATTCTGTGTAATTTTACAAATAATAGATAACCTGGATTGCACACCATCTAAACTCAATTTGGCCTCACTAAAATAAGAGCCAGGGCAGGTTGAAGATCCATCCCTTTTAAAATGGGCAGCCTGTAACTTAAAGGGAAAGCAAGGCTGTGAATAATTTTTGGGATTTCTGTTTGTTTAAAACCTGCCTGAAAGCTCATAGAAAGTGATATCTGATACTAATTGGCATGGAAAATTGGATACTGTAAATTTCTTTCCAGAAATTTGTGCCCTGGTTGCTAGACCTTCATGGTTGAAAGCTATCTGGGAGCCACTGAAGAGATCCTCTACTGTCTCTCTCAATGCTTTTTCATCAGAAGAATTAAGTCTCCCTGATCTGACCAATTTTAATCTTTTGTCAAAACATGTGCGTTCCACTCACATGTTTTGAAAAAAAAAAGGAGGGATTGTGGGAAGTTATTATCCAGCCCTCTCCCAGAAAAATGAAATATCCTAGGAAATATTGAAAAGGCAGAATATTTCTCTGGATGTGAAAAGAAACATGTTTCAAAAGACAGAATAGTTGCCTATAGCTTTCTGCCCATCCCCAGTTAATGGGCCATTAAGATGGCCCGGCTAGCCCACTTTACATAATAAAGACTTCTCCTCACTGCAGCTGTAGGGGGAAGGGATATTACTCAACTGACCACAAGGCAACTGAGAACTCATCACAGCCTAGAGAGTAGCCCCTGCATGGCACCATGGGAGTCTGATAACCAGTCAGAATACATTTCTTACACAGGAACAGGAAACAGAGAGGTGGGACTGAACAGGGTATAAAAAGCCTAGCAAGCCCCTTCCTCAGCCCTTCTCTCTTCTTCTCCATCAACATTGAAACATGTGATCACCTTTTCTGTTCAGGGCTCAAGCCATGCGGCCCTGTCCAACAATAAACCATCTTTCCAAGCAGCCTCCATGTCTCCAGTGTCTTCTTCCCCACTTGGAGCTGAACCCAGAAGGACATTTCTTTCAACATTGGAGAATAGTTGACTCCCTTTTCTTTGTGGCAACCCCTCAAATATTGGAACACTGCTATCATGTCATCCCTAGTCCTTCTTTTCTCTAGACTAGCCATACCCAATTCCTGCAACTGTTTCTCAATATGTTTTAATCTCCAGGCACTCAATCTTCTTTGTTGCTCTTTTCTGTCCTCTTTCCAAAGTCTCAACATCTTTTTTATAATGTGGCAACCAAAACTGGATGCAGTACTCCAAATGTGGTTTTATCATATGCCCTCCAACTTACATCTTATAGGTATTTTGCTTGTCTTATCTCCATAGAGCTGAACTATAGAATTAGATTATAGTAAACATTTCAATTATGATAACTGTACAAAAAGTATACTACTTTGTTCTTCTTTTACAACAGATATTACAGCTTTTTCATCTTGTGGATTTTCAATACCACCATATTCCAGTTATTATTTTTTTAAAAAACAAAGGTTTCATCCCAACAATATTAATTCTTTAGATAAAAACTGAGATTTTGGGATCAAACATACAGAGCTATGTTCTTTCTTATTTGCTGCAGAGCTTTGTAATCTACTCTGAATAGCCTCTGTTTCTAAGAAGATGACATATGTATGCACATTTTGTCTCCTGATGCAGCATGAAGAGACATCTATTGAAGAGGTAGAACAGCTAAAAAGAGTCTCATCTGTGATGCTAGAACGCTAGATAGCATAGCTTTAATCAGTAGTTTCTCAACAAAGTAAATCTCCAGATTCATGAAAACTTTTTCTCAAAGAAGGTGAAACTGACAGGTATTCGTTTTTCCCCCTAGGCAGAGGGTGACTTCAGCTTCTAAATTATGTGCTTGGTACTTATTTCAAAAAAAACGATGGAATCAGGACACAAAGATAAATTTTCCATACAAAGATAGTACAGTAATTTTCTAGGGATTTAATATTCTTTTCCATTCCATTACTTAATAAATTGCATTTGGCTGACAGTCTTTTAAGAGGCTTCAGTAAGCTGCATGTGGTCCTGGACTTTTGATTTTCCATCTTTACCTTTCAATAAATGCAGAAAGAAGTAACCAAAATTGATAGTACTATAGCCACAAAAAGCACATTGCTCTAATATCAGCTAGAAACTATGCTTTTTTGAAGAAAGTACTGACAGTATATTGCTTATGTTTTGTAACTTAAAAGAAGGATAAATATAACATCCACTAATTGAATGCTCTGAACTAAATATGAAGATTGATGAAAATCTGTATATAAATAATAAACAAAATCCATATTTTTGTCAGTTAATAGTACACATGTATATTTCTACATAGCAATATGTTAATCTCTAGGGGCTATGTATGATTCTAATTTTCTTAGCCTAATATTCAGAAAAGAGATAAGTATCTTATGTTGCCTTTCAAAATTACTGCTGCCTCTTGAAAACTAATATCAAGTTAATAAGATGAAAGGCATTGTAACTGTTATTATTCTCAGTGGGGATACTGAAAAGAATGAATAGGATTAGATTCTTTCTGCCTCCTTTCATTATTTACATTGTGCATTGGCTAGCTATGATCAGCTGCTATGTTTTTTTATTATATTACCTAACATACGTAGTACAGATTTGGTGTTTACAGTAATAAAATAGATTAGTTGATGCTAAGAGAAAAAATGCAAACATTTGTAACAGAAAGCATGTCAGAATATTTGAGGAATTTCCCTATCTCCCCTTTTTTCCCACCTAACAAGTTCAGATAGCATTGACATGCTACATGTCCTGTCCATTTTATAATGCTACCTTGTGTCTTCCCCTACTTTGTGGAACTTTCATCTCCTCCCTCCCCAAGATCTAGAGAGTTGAAAGTCTGCTAGCCATGAAAATGGACCTGAAGACTTCTGTGGAGATCATAGTTGTCTCAAAGGTGCTTTTTCAAAAGGCAACTGGACTGTGGTGATTCTTTGCTTTTAGAAATAAGGTGATCATATTCATATACTTGATATATCACATAATTGATGTTCTGCACAGATCTTATCTAAACCAGGATACTTCATTTTTTTAAAAAACTTTTTTTATTTTTAAACAAACAAGTACAAAAAAACATGAAAGATAAAAACATCTTCCAATTCCGTACAGTGTGTCGATTGGTTACAAAACTTTTTTGTACATTCTCACCATAGTCTTCACTTACACTTTATATAGAATCTTGTATTATCAATTTGATATATATGTATACAATTATTATCATTGTTGACAATTATGTCATGACATAATTGTCATGACTTCATTTTTTGTGAGATATTCTACATTTCAGGTAAATTTATATTTGGGCATTGCATTACATCATCCTAAATCCATCCAGTAATTATACAACTTTATAAAATTCTTTGTTTAACCATTAATAAGATAAGTCCCATGTTTTATAAAATTGTTTATCTTTGGTTACCAAACTTTTCTACATACTCTCCATAGTCCTCACTTACAAATTATATAAAATCTCATATTATCAATCTAATATATATGTATACTGTATTATCATTATTAATCATTTATTAATTAATTTTTATTATAACATTTCATTACATCATCCTGTATCTATCCAATAGTAGTGCAATCTTTTATTTCTTGCCATTTGTGGTATTTGTATTCTAATTGGTTTTTTAGTAAATCTTGTATGGACATCTCTTGGTAACTTATATTTCATTGTGAAGGCTTGAAACCCCTCATCCGTTCCTTCCATCATCTTCCCTTTAGTTATCATCAATGCTTTTGCCAGAATTTCTATCATTACTTCTGCCATATTTTCTTCTTCTATCTTCTGGAATCTGAGGTAAAATTCTAGTCTATCGATCTCCCATTTCAATATTCCACTCTTATCTTTTTCAACAGCACTCATTCTGCTGTCAATATCTCCAATTTTCTGATCTCTTTGTTCATCTTTTTTTTTTTCAGTTTGAGATCTGTCCATATATTTCATCATAGTTTGGTGAGTATTTTCAATTTTTTCATCTATTTTTTCTGCTCTTTGTCCAATAATCTCCAATCTCTTTTCAATGCTCTCTGTTCTTACTTGTATTTTTTGAATTTCTTGCATCATCATCTGCAATGTCACTTCCTTTCCTTTTTCCTGTTGCAACATCGTCTGTATTGATCTTTTCCTTCCAATAGTGCACACTGTCGCTGTAAAATCCAAGGCTCTTTTCCAAACAAAATTAACTGTTCTCTTTCCCAATTCAGTGCAATCTTTTTCCCACTCCAAGCTTTTCACTCTGATATTACCCAGACATGCACCTATGTAAACATCTGTGCTCTTCCCACTATCATTTTCAATAAACAAACTCAAAATCCTTGAAGTGTAACACCATCTCTTACTTTGCACAAGATTATCAAATGCTCAAATGTAGAGATGAAAAACAATATTTCCAAGCCTCCAAGCCTCTAAGTGGCAGTGTTATTTCCTTTCATATATTTTCACTTCCCTCTTTATATTCTTTATATTCCAGAAAAGGGGAAAGATTATAAGAAAATATTATAAGGCATTGAAAAAAGAAAAAGAATGGAAATCTTTAAAAAGGGGGGGGGATAAAATCAGTCCAGTTTAAAAAATAAGCGTTTGTAGAAATTCCAGCAATAAAAGGATTAAAGAAATATAACACACTAAGTTTGACTCAGGCTTAATTTTGCCGCTTGACCTCTTCTATCTTCAATTTTAACTTTACTTTTAATCTTTGGGGTGTTCTCTCATCTAATAGTAAAAAATTATCTCACCAATTCGGCACACTTTCTCTCCTACTTGTCTTCCATTTCTGGAGCTGTCCCAACTTTCAGCAGCTTCAATGGCTGCTTCTTTGTCACCGGAAAAAAGGGCCAAGGTGGCGCAGTGGTTAAATGCAGCACTGCAGGCTACTGCTAGATCAGCAGGTCAGCGGTTCAAATCTCACCGGCTCAGGGTTGACTCAGCCTTCCATCCTTCCGAGGTGGGTAAAATGAGGACCCAGATTGTTGGGGGCAATATGCTGACTCTCTGTAAACCGCTTAGAGAGGCCTGAAGGCCTATGAAGCGGTATATAAGTCTACTGCTATTGCTACTGCTATTGCTTCTCCTAGATCTACCAGGGACTTTGCAATGTCCTGGGATCAGTAGGATGTGCCCTTCTCTATCACCATCTCTACGGGACGGTTTAGGTTCAAAAGGACCATCCAGCGGCAGAGATATTGATTCTGGAGCTCCAAGATCGCATGTTGTATCATCTTGACGTCAGCTCTGCCTCCCCTAACCCAGGATGTTTCAGTTTATGGGAGCAAATTATGAAATCACCATGAATGCTAACAATAAATGAAACATGTATAGGAAATGGAAGGTGGCTCTTATTCTCAAGAAACCATACTAGCAACTATATCTATTTCAGATTTTAGTATGTGTGGTTATTGTCTCTGCTTTCATGCTTTAAGCACATGTGATTTGCATGGTTTTTCTTTTTAAAATTTTTTGGAAACCTTTTAGTTCTGAATGCTTCTAAACAAGAGTAGGTTTCTTAAACCATGACATTGGCTGCTCTTCTTTGTATCATTCTTTTGGAAATGATTTTTTAAACTCTCTGGTGTTAGCAGTTCTAAAGAAATATTTTCTGTGACAATTATAATTTTCACATGGTGGTGCTCAAAATGGAAGGGAAACATTTGCATCTTCTTCTTAATTAAAATGAAGCCTTGTGATTTTCTTCTGACTTTCAAGGGAGGGGAATAGATTTCCCACTGGGCACACACTTCAAGTTCATGAACAGTTAATGAAGATGGGACTATAGTGTTTATTACATTCTTGCATTTTTTGTGTGTGATCAGTCCAACATGCCAGCATTAAATAAGAGAATATGCCATGCATATGTAGGTGGTAGTAATATGAATATACAAAGCAGGTGCACTAAGGCAGGAAAATGGATCAGAGTGAATAAAACCCAAACGATTTCTGGAAGGGGAGAATTGAGAACTTTCATTTTTCTCCTACATGTTTGACTTTTAACACTGAAACTTCAGAAAAACATTTGATAAGCCCACCATGAATCCTAGTATAGAACATATGAAATAGTGGGCAGTCTGCTGTCAATAGATGAATACAAAGGGGGGTGTGTGTGTTGAATAATTGTATCCTTTGTCCCCATTATTGTTTATTATAACTTTGGAAGTATTGTTGAATAAAATACGGGGCTTGGATGGTCTAAAAGGGATCAAGATTAGGCAGCAAGAATACAGAGTGCGCGTTTTTGCGGATGATTTGGTCATAATATTGGAACAACCGCAGGAATCCAGTATGGTTTTAATGAATACGATTAATCAATATGGTCAAGTGTCTGGTTTTAAAATAAATTTAGAAAAAACAAAAATATTAGCTATAAATATGAATACTAAACAAAAGGAAGAACTAGGAGTGATGCTAGTATGTGAGGTAGTTAAAAAAGTCAAATATCTTGGAGTTAATATCTTAACTTCAAATGGGAAACTATATAAGCATAATTATGAACCACTTTGGCATAGTATACAGACAGAAATGAAAAAATGGGAGAAATTGCACTTATCTTTGTTGGGTAGGATAGCGGCAGTGAAAATGAACATCTTAGCAAAAATTTTATTTCTCTTCCAAATGTTACCTATACTTAAAAAAGATGCGAATCTTTTAGAATGGCAGATGGGTATCAACAAATTTGTATGGGCAGGAAAGAAGCCGAGGGTAAAGATGAAAATAATGCAAGATGTACGCGAGAGAGGAGGCTTGAAACTACCTAACTTAAAACTATATTATGATGCAGTGGCATTATCTGTAATTAGTGATTGGACTCATTTAACTAATGATAGAATATTGAATATTGAGGGACACGATCTGGTATATGGTTGGTGTCAGAACCTCTCCATTAGATAATTAGGAAAGAAGACCACGAGACTCCATGTGTAGAAATCAAGTGTACTTTTACTAATTATAAATGATTAAAGGCATAGCGAAGCGAAGTCTGATTATTTAGGCGCGAAAGCGATTGATATATAGAATAGCCCATTCCCCACCCCTTGGCATCACAGTTACAGTCCAATCATAATTCTCTCAAGTGTCAGGTGTGAGATAACTTCAAAAGGCATCATCTCCTAAGCATGCGTAGTCCAACAGGCAGCTGAACTCCAGAACCTTCCTCCAGCACAATGAGTAACCCCTCCCAAATACCATGCCCTCCCTCCCCGTTTCATGGCAGTCGAAGCAACAGCAAAGCAGAGGCTGACAGTTGGCATGCTTACCTGTTATTCAACAAAAAATTGGACAAGAATTTTAAAAGTCATATTTTAAGAAATGCTTTACTGCAGGTCTGGAAAAAATACCAATATAAATTAAATGACAAGATACCCATGTGGGCAATTCCTAGACACGGAATTGAAAATATGAATATAGCACAAAAACAGGACAGAATTACCTACAGACAGCTTCTTATCTTGGAAAGGGGGGTACTACAACTAAAATCCTTAGAGGTATTAAAAGAGGAGAAGGTAGTTCAAACATGGTTCCAGTATGGGCAATTACAGGCTAGGTGGAAAATAGATCAAAAAATTGATTTTATTCAAGTTGAGGATAATCTGTTTAAACAAATAAGAGATCAAAGCTTAATGCATATAAAGAGGATATATAATGTATTAATACAGATGGATTCGGAAACAGAATTAGTTAAAGATTGTATGATAAAGTGGGCTCAAAACATTGAAGAACCAATAATGCTGGATACATGGGAGAGAATCTGGGTAAGAAATGTGAAATTTACACAAGCTCAAAACCTGAGAGAAAATTTTTATAAGATGTTCTATAGATGGCATTTAGATCCTAAAAAGCTGGCTTCTATGTATCCGAATTTACAGCCTAAATGTTGGAGATGTGGCTCTCTCGATGCTACATATTTTCATATATGGTGGACCTGCCAAAAGGTTAAGGCATTTTGGATAAAAATGTGGTGGATCATGCAAAATATCTTTAAAAGAAGGATAAAGTTTACTCCTCAGTTATTTTTACTAAGTATAAGCATTGACTTTACAGTGGTAGAGACTAACTTGATTCTGCACCTAATAACGGCAGCAAGACTGTTGGTGGCGCAATACTGGAAGAAGGAAGACTTGCCTAAAATTCAAGAATGGACATTGAAAGTTACAAACTTAGCCGAGATGGTTAAAATATCAGCATATCTTAAAGATCACTCAAATGAGAGATATAAACGAGACTGGAAAAAATGGATTGACTATATACAAAATAAATATGGGACCAAGAAATTCCAGTTAGCCTATGCTTAAGATCAGAAATGATTTAAATTGTTTAAAGTTAGCTCAGCAAGAAGAAGCTAAGATCAATGTAGAGATGTCATTAATTTCTTTATTTCTTTTTTCTCAATAGATTTTAGACTGTGTTTGTTAAAAATCCATACCGTGTACGGGTTCTGGGAACTCGGGGGGGGGAGGAGGAGGGGGTTGGGGGGAGGGTGGAGGGAGGGAGGGGTATACATTAGGTTAGACAAGAATTTGGTGGTAAACTAGAACTATTTTGACACACACAAAAAAATTGTACTCCGATGTTTCACTGATTGAGGAATGATGAAATGTTTATTTTAAAAGAAAATAAAACTTTTGAAACCTAAATAAAAAAAATAAAAATAAATAATTGTATCCAATTAGTGTAAATCAATGAGTCTGCATCAAACTGAAAGGAGGTAAAAAGTGATCTACCTCAGGAATCTGTTCTAAGCTAGTTTGTTTGTTTGTTCTTTTTTATAAATATATATGCCTCCCATCTCATTCAGCAAAGAGACTCTTAGGTGACATTTAACATCTTTATAAATGATTTAGATAAGAGATTGAAGAAATATGATTATCAGATTACAGACAACATAAACACAGGGGAAATGGCAATCTTCTTTGAAGACAACATCAAGATTTAAGAGACTGTTGTTAGATAAGAATATTATGAAAAAAACAGCAAAATGAATTTTAATAACAAAATATCAAATGCATGAATATCATGGGGTGCAAATCTATTAGGTGGTAGTGCATGTGAAAACCAATGTTGTCTTGATAAATCACAAACTGAATATGAGGCAACAGGGTGATACAAAACAAAAGCCAAAGCCAAAACCACAATCACAATCACAACCAATGCAATCATAGGCTCTATCATCAGAAATATAAAGTCAAGAGAAGTCTGTTATTCTCTATTCTGTTTTGCTCAGACCGCATCTGTTGTATTGGATACACTTCTGAACATTTAGATAAGACTTTGACAAAATGAGAAAAACAAACATAATGTTAAGGTCCTGAGAGAAGGAGAACCTTAATATTGGGTATGCTTAATTTGTAAAGAAAAGCCTGCAGGGAGCTACAATCCGTCATTAGGCATCTAAAGAGTTCTCAAAGGGCTTAAATTACACAGAAGAAATTTATGCTGAACATCAGGGGGAAAAAATTCCTACTGGTAAGACTCTTGATAATGGTTTCAAAAAGATGGGCCCTTCTCCATTAGAAATATTGAAACATTTGTTGGAGATATTGTAGAAATCGATTCCTATAGAAAGTGGTAAATAATGTCTAAGGTCTTTTCCAACTTCATTTTTTCTCCCTGCAAGTTCAATCTTTTTTCATTACTATATTCTTTATCTCCTGAGAATATTCCTTACAAGGTTAACTTTTTTTCTTTTTTTTTCTTTTTCTTTATCTATTATGCTTATCTATTTCCTCTCCTGCACTTGTCACTTCAAACTTGCTGTATAGCTAAATTAACTACATTTAATTTCCTTACTGTTTCCAAGAGGCCTGTTCCTTATGCTTCCTATTTAATTTCCATCTTCCTACTTTTACCAGTTGTTTTTATTACCCCAATTCTACTTCTTCAACACTTTTGCAACCTGATCCTTGACACATATTTTTTTTTAATTTTCAGTTCCTACCATTTTGCAACACTTTTACAACTTTATTTCTTTATTTAAAATATGTTATTATATTTTAAACAATAAGACGTATTGCTTTAAAAAAACAATGAATAAAAGAACAAAGATGGCCTGGTATGATGCTGCTTCTATATTTCAGCAATCTGAACATTTCTTATTTCCAATGTGTATTTGATTTTCACAACATTATGTTGCTCTGCTTATACCGTAGAAAGAGTGCTCATTGGTGTAAGGTAATATTTTATATAATTGTATATAAAATAATAACATAGTATAGTGTATATATAATATATAAGTTATATTATAATTATAATAATTCAGAATATGGATCTTAAAATTCATTTTGACTCTAATTCATTTTATTGCAATGCTGATAAATTAAAAAACTTCATATCATATTCATATTATGTCTATTTTATAATGGTCACCTGAACAAGAAATAAAATGCAATTACCCTAGTAGATAAATTCCAGTTAAAGAATTTTAAAGGCAGCAAGCTCCACTGCATCCCAACTTCTACTCCTTGGTTTTAAGATTTGTATTTTTGTTTACAAGGAATTCCATTCAAGTTTTTATTGAAGGGTATTTATGTATAAAAAACTATTGATATTATCATCAGCAAAAAGAAAATGTACAGGCAATATGGCTATACTATGGAAGTATTATATCAATATTTAAAATTTTAATTTAAATATTTCAGATCAAATATTGGCCTGTAAGGGAGCTAAACAACCTTAGATAATGGTTGATTTTTGCCTGGCCAGGATAACAGTCTAAAGGTTAATAACCTACCTGAACTGCAGTCTCTACTATCATAACAGGTGACATTCAATTAAGCAGATGGTGTTTTGGCTTGGCCTTCAATCTTCAATCCATTATAGTGAAGTATCTTTCTTTTTGGAACCCTACTCACAGATGAATTAGGAATCAGTGTTGCCAGCCTCTTACTATCATAACCCTTACTTTCAGAGCAGAGTATGTTTTTCCTCCTTTTGGAGCCATTCCAAAGTCACCAAGTACTGGCTATAAGCTACTATTATACCAAAACCACTTAAAGGATCTTCAAGGTCTAAGAATTTTCCTAAACTTCAGTTAGCCATCTTTTATATGGATGAACCAAATATCCCAAAAATGGAACGTAAAAAGATTTTTTAAACTGCTGAATTAGTAAGTCATACAACATATGTTTATTCTTCTTGAATTTTATTCATTTTATTTATATCCCACATTGCTAATTCATTTGAATAAACAAGGAGGCTAAAAGTTAAGGAATGAAAAGTTTTTAAATATGCATGATGTTAAACTAGCATTCTTTGGTTCTTCCACAGCAACATTATAAACAATGATAATATTGTATAAAAGCACAGAATCTTTTTGCTGGAATAAAGTGTCAGTAATGGGTACTGGGGGGAAAACACTATCAGGAAATGAGAGAAAGTAGGATTTTGCTAGACAAATTTGTACAGATACATTGATCTTTTTAAAATTCATTCTCCTTTTTTCCTTACCTGAAAAACTCAGGCAACTTCTATTTGGAGTTAGTAATGAATTGTTTAAGTTATATAATGTACAAAACACATTGTTCCAACAGATAAAATAACAGAATTTGACATTAAGATTAATATATAATAGCATTCACATAATGTTAGTACATATTCTCCAGGCACTTACCCACTGAGTTGAGAAGGGCCACATGAATGCTGTGAATTCTTTTGGAATTCAAATTGAATTATCCCTATTTAATAGATGGCTGTCCATTCTTCACTTGAACATATCCAGATAAAGAAAACTATTGTAATTTTGAATGTCTTTCAGGGTTATAAACATTTCTTTAACATTTTAGCAAAATATGTATAATTCCAAGTTAATCCATTATGCCATGTAATTCAGTCTGAAATGGAGATCATTTTCTCAAGTTCTTCCCCATGACATCCTTCCAGGAATTTGTTTATGCATGATGTATGAAACTGAATACAAGGGCTTGGGCAAATAAGGAAGTTTGACACTCTGTGACATTGCTTTCAACATTTGCCCATCTTAACATCTCCCCCTCCCACCCATACGCAGAGATATAAATGTTTATGTTTAAAAGGAAAGTGTTGAAATCCAGTAATAGTTTCATTTTGGGCAGAATGGGTTGAAAAGGGCAAGGATGCCAGTTTCTGTCATAGATATTACCTCTGCCAAGTTCTATCTGCACATCTTCAAGGATTATAGGAAACCCACATCACTGATTTTGGCAGATCAATCTAGGTAAAAACAATTAGCAAAGCCTAAACTCTTCTAGGAGAAATACAGAGAAATGATGGTTTGCTTACTTCTGTACTGCTGGCATAGTTTTACTTTAATCAAACAGCAAATAATATTCTGAATGCTAGGAGGTGTGACATTGCTGGTTAGAAAACGTGGGTGCAATTGGCAGCAGTTATACCCCAAAACATAAATTTAAATCAGGTCTTTTCAGTGTTAATCTGCCATCCATACAATGATTTCCATGAGATTTAAACATGTAGACTTTAAAAATAAGGACATTTCAGACTATTGTCAACTGACCTTAGCTCCCAATTGTGCTGGCCATTAATAAAATTAACATAATTTACTATTGAAACTAACATACTTTGGTTGTTATTCACTTTATTAACTTTCAGTTTATTTCATGTAGCCATTTACAAGTGAAAATTTCATTAGTTAATTTTACTTGTAGATGACTACATGAAATAAGATGAGAATTTTAAAAAGTGAATAAAGATCAAATATATGTTCATCAAAGATTAATGAAAGGCAAAAAAATTAAGATACAAAAATAGTACCGTGTTCCCCTGAAAATACAACAGGGTCTTATTTTCTTTTTACTTACAAAATATGGCCTTGGGCTTATAATAGTGGAGGGCTTATTGTTTTGGGATTGCCAGGTGGCTGCTCCCTTGCGAACTGGCTCCCAAAGAGCCGGGCCCAGCCTCAGGGGCGAAGCAGCCATGAGGTGTCCAAGCTCACGAGCAACCGCCTGAAAACCCCCCTCTCCAGCTGGGCAGAGCACCGTTCACTGACCTAGGGGTTATCCCTAAGGCGCCAAGTCACATGGCGCTCCCCAGCTCCTGTGGCTTGGCACATTCAGGATAGCCCCTAGGTCAGTGCAAGGAGCTCTGCCCAGCTGGAGAAGGGGGTTGCGTGAATGCCTGTTCCGCCCCCAGCAGGCATGCCTCCTAGCCTCAACATGTCTGGGCCCAGGTCTCCCTGCAGCAGCTGCCACTGTTGAATATCCAGGATATTCTTAAAAGGCCGGCAACAGCCTATGCTGCACCCTGATTGGCTGGGACGCAGCATAGCCTGTTGCTAGCCAGTTACCAGCCCCTGATTGGTTATGTCAGTTCTAACTCTGATTGGTTTGGACAGTTCTGACAGTTACAGTTGCTAGTATAAATACCCTGGCGCGTTACCGGGCGTTTTGAATCGCTATCATCTCTGTATTCAATAAACATCTTGACTTTGCATCCATGGCTCCTGCGTCTTCCCTCAAAACACAAAACTGGTGACGAGGGTGGGATTTGCGATTTCCGCAGAGCCTAGGACAAAAGAACATGAGCCAGCCGCACCAGCCACGCGAACGCTGGGAAAATTTTTTTCTTTTCTTTCCCCTTTTCTCTACACTCCTCTGTTACCTCACAACCTGCACAACCAGAACCAGCTGGAAGCGCGGCCCCGGTTGTCGGAGCTGCCACCCAAGGCCAGCATGCACTCAGCAGCAGCAGCTCAGCAACAGCAGCAGCAGTAGCCACCGCCATGGAGCCTCCGGTCTACGCCAACTTGAGCATCACTCAGGCGCGGCCTCCGTCCCGTCCGAGGGGGCTTCCCGCGCTCAACCTCGGCTGGAGCTGCCGCCACTGCTCAAAGACGAGCGACAGATCGCGACGGCTCAACCTCGGCTGGAGCCCGGCCCCGACACCCTGACTGCTTCCGAAGAGCAGCCTGAGGAGCCTCAGGACAGCCCGATGCCACCGCATCCTCCGAAGCCTCGCCGCCTGCGTGCCCGGCTCCGATCGGACCGCCTCTACACGGCCGCCGCTTGCCTCACCATCCTAGCGCCGCCCTACGTCCCAGCGAGAGCCTCACGACCCCGCAGGCACCCGATTTCTGACCTGGGCCCAAGTTACGGGCCTTTCCCCACCAAGCAGACTCACCAGCACTCCATCTTCGGCAACAACAACGAGGCCTGGTCTGAGGACTACTATGCATGCTCCACTAGGGAAGCATGCGCAGAACTGGGGGGAAGGGGTGTTGAATATCCAGGATATTCTTAAAAGGCCGGCAACAGCCTATGCTGCGCCCTGATTGGCTGGGACACAGCATAGCCTGTTGCTAGCCAGTTACCAGCCCCTGATTGGTTATGTCAGTTCTAACTCTGATTGGTTTGGACAGTTCTGACAGTTACAGTTGCTAGTATAAATACCCTGGCACGTTACCGGGTGTTTTGAATCGCTGTCATCTCTGTATTCAATAAACATCTTGACTTTGCATCCATGGCTCCTGTGTCTTCCCTCAAAACACAAAAGCCACCATGCTCCAAGCATAGCGTCTTCTCTGGTTCCAAACTCCCAAACTCAACTGCCGAGTCTTCCAACAGCGGCCGCTCTAGGATTGCACTTTATGATTGTGGGCTGGCTGCTGGAAGACTCTCTGTCTGGAAGATTCTCTTACAGAGTCCTCCAGCAGCCAGCCCACAACCATAGAGTGCATTCCTAGAGTGGCCGCTGCTGGAGACTCGGTAGCCGAGTTTGGGAGTTTGGAACCAGAGAAGAGGTTATGCTCGGAGTGCAGCAGTGGCGATGGCTGATGCAGGGAGAGCTGGGCAACTCCCCCCTCCGGCCAGGCAGAATGCCACTCCCCAATCTAGTGGTATCCCGAAGGCGGCAAGCAATGTGAGCGCCTTTCTCCCCCCTGGCTCCTGCGGCTTGGCGCCTTCAGGATACCACTATGTCAGTGAGCGGTGCTCTGCCTGGCTGGAGGCAGGGAGGTTGTCCAGGGGGTTTATTTCGGGGGTGAGCTTATATTTTTGCCCACGTGAAAAATGTGGCAAGGCTTTTGTTTCAGGACAGGTTGTATTTTCTGGGAAACACAGTACTAGAAAATTCATCACAGACTTCCTGGGAGGAGCTTGCTGGTGGTGGCAGCAAAAAATCAGCTGCCTCCGAATTCCTGGCTACGTACCTGTTTAGAGGATCTTCCATCTGACGTCTTATCAGGTTTTCTTATCCTTCAGGCAAGAAGGAAAGAAGAAACTGTTTTGCTGGCAAATGCTCTTCGATTTTTGCAGCTTTTGTGCTTGCAAGGAAAGGGGGGCTAGCCCAAGGCAGAACGGCTGTCCGTGCTGGGAACTTCAAACTGCCTTGTGCAGGGACAAAGTAAGTCTCCCCCACTCTGTTCTAAGCTTTGTTCGATTTATTCTTATCACGAGCTGGATCCGTTCACTGTGGACAATAATTGCTTATCAACATTTTAGCTTCTTTTCTTTTTCTCCTCCGAAAAATTATTTACTCAGAGGCTTCTAAAATGGCGCCGAGCAGGCTGGCCTCTCCGGTAATAACGAACACTTTTTGCTAACTCTCACAAAAATTCAAAACAAAAGAGATAGCTTATCATTTGTTTTGGTTTCACAATAGAAGAATTTTACTCCTTCATTAACCTTGCTTATTTGGAAGTTAAATGGTGATGAATCTGCTGAATGGTCGTGTTACAATGTTTACTCACTGAAAGTTTTGCCAAGCCTTAAACTTCAAAATAAAAGCCTCTTTACTTAAAGCTGCCAATTCAGGCAATAGAGTTTTATTAACTGCAGGCAGATAAATTTTGAAATGGCTTCAAAACCAAATATTAACTTGAAGTCGTCACCCTCTACTTCCAGGGGCACATCCTCAGTGCCTGGCACAAAGCTGCAGCCTCCGCTTCCTACACCCCCTGCTGGGGATGTGTTAACGAAAGAATTTTTCCTGAGTAATCTAAGCGAGGCTCTTAATGCACAGACAATTAAAATGGAAGATAAGTTTAGAGATAATAGAGAGGTGGTAAAGCAGGAGAGAAAAGAGGAAATAAAAGAAATGAAAGAAGAAATTAAAAGTGAAATAAAAGGACTTAAACAGGAGCTGTATGAGAAATTTGATGCTAAGGTTGATAAAATTAGAGATGACATGCTGAGTCTTGTAACTGTATTAACAGAACATATTTCTGGAGTGGAAGATACTCTAGAGGTTCTTAATGATGCCAATGCTAACTTAACAGTGAAAACAGAGGTGGTGGAACAAAAAGTGGAAAATGCTGAAAAAGAAATTATTATGATACAGTACCGACAAATGGAGTTCGCATTAAGAGTAAGGGGGCTGCGTGAGGAGAAACAGGAGAACCTGAAACAGATCCTATCGGAAGCTTTTGACCGCCTGATGGGAAGACCAGGGACCAATCAAGACTGGCGAATTGACAAAGCTTACCGCGTTAACTCCTGGCTGGCAAAGCAGAAGCAGCTTCCTCGAGACATCGTTATATATTTTACTACAAGAGAGTTTAGAAATATGGTACTGCAAGCATCTTATAATACTAAGCTTCAAATTGGCGGTCAAGACCTGGCTGTTTTGAAAGAGATACCACCTCAAATATTAAGAGCCAGGAGGGACTACACTTTTTTGGTCGAAGAACTCAGAAATCGTCAGATACAGTATAGATGGGATGCACCATATGGCATCATATTTACATTTGATAAGCAAAGATACCGCCTCAACTCTGTATGGAAAGCCCGAGATTTTTATTATAATATATTGAAGGCCGGACACCCTGCACCATCTGGACCTAGAGAAAGACCACAAGAAGGACAGGATAGACAGCAAACTACACAACCACCAGACAAGATGGAGCATCTCTCTTCTCTAGAAGTGCAAGGTGCTATGGAACCAAGACCTAGCCGCATGACTACTAGACGTATGGAGAAACAAGCTAAAAAGCAACAGCATCAACAATCATCGGCCATCGATCAAGGATCCACAACAACAAATCTGGAAGCAATGGGAGGAGCTAGACCTAAGGTTAAACAGGCCATGCAGGAAGCTCTAAAAATGCTTCAACCAACCAAAGATGACAACTAAGATTTTAACATGGAATGTCAACGGACTGAACTCTCCACAGAAGAGGAAGAAAATATTTCATTATCTCAAACAGTTTAAGAACGATGTAATTTGTTTGCAAGAAACTCATATCAAATCAACTGATCAAAAATATTTGATCAACTCAAAACTTGGTCAACATTTTGTAGCTTCTGCTATGGAAAAGAAGAATGGTATAGTTGTATACTTAAGAAAAGACATGAAAGCTGAATTAATAGAAGCAGATCCCTTCGGAAGATATATTGCTTTAGACTTAATCTTAGAAGGGAAAAAGACATTACTTTTGGGAATTTATGCTCCCAATCAACAGCAAGATAGATTCTATAGAAATCTTCATGCCAAATTAGTACAATGGGACTATAGTTCCTGTATACTATTGGGTGACTGGAATGGAGTGATAGACACTAAGAAAGATAAGAAGATTTCCCGCCTAAATACCAAGATGCGAGCAAAGTTACCCAAATCTTTCTTTGACATTATGGATGATTTTGAATTGAGAGATATTTGGCGAGAAAGAAATGCAGAGGAATGTGACTTCACTTTCTTCTCGGACAGGCATCAATCCCTCTCAAGGATTGATTTTATTCTAACCACTAATGATTTGCTTTCTAGGGTCAAGAAAACAAAGATTGCAGCTAGGATCCTTTCGGACCATAACCCAGTTTGGATGGAGTTGGGAAGGGTAGTGCAGGCAAGAAGGTCTTGGAGATTGAATGAAAACTTATTTAGATATGAAAAGTATATTAATGATTGTAAAAAATTATTATCTGAATATTTTGTTTTGAATATGAATAAGGGTACATCTATGGAATTTGTATGGGACGCAAGCAAAGCGTATATGAGAGGAGTTTTGATGAATATAAATAAAACACATAGAAATAAGCAAGGGTTAAAACGAACAGAACTGGAAGAGGAAATTAAGAGAAAAGAGCTGGAGTTAACAATGAACCCAGACGATACAAAGGTTAAGGAAGCTATTAACATATTAAAATCTCAATTTGACATGTTGATCTCTGACCAGGTGGCTACTAATCTATTATATGCAAAACACAATACTTTTTGTAATGCAAACAAACCTGGCAGATGGTTAGCTTATCAGATTAGGAAAAAAAGGAAAACTCGAAATATATCTAAACTGATTTATAGAGGGAAGGAGGTGTTTCAACAGGAAGAGATTCAAAAGGCTTTCTGGGAATTTTTTACAGAACTGTATAAAGGGGATAAAATTAGTGGTTTAGACATAGACAAATATTTAGACAAAGAGAAAATACCTTCAGTTAGAGAAGAACACAGGCAAAAATTGAATCAACCAATAACCTCGGGGGAAATCCTGCAGGTAATTAAGCAATTAAAGTCAGGGAAAGCACCAGGTACAGATGGCTTGACAGCGGTTTACTATAAAAACTTACAGTTAGAAATGGTAGAACCTCTTAGAGAATTATTTAATATGATTCAAACGGAAGGTAAAGTCCCTCCATCTTGGAAGACAGCGTTTATATCTTTGATACCCAAAGAAGATCAGGATACTACTCAACCCAAAAATTATAGACCTATTTCATTACTGAATGTAGATTATAAAATTTTTACTGAAATATTAGCAAATAGGTTAATGTTGGTCACTCAACAATTGATACATACGGACCAAACAGGTTTTATACAAGGGAGACAGATGAAAAGTAATGTTAGATTAATTATTAATGCATTAGAATATTTGGGAAAGAACAATCAGATCCCTGCTGCGTTTATATTTTTGGATGCTGAGAAGGCCTTTGATCGAGTTAACTGGCAATTTCTGTTGATGATACTGCAAAAAATGCAGATAGGAGATAATTTTTTACAGTCAATTAAAGCAATATACCAACAGCAAACAGCACAAATCATAGTCAATGGAAGTCTAACAGACTCTTTTCAAATTGGAAAAGGTACAAGACAGGGCTGCCCTTTGTCCCCATTATTGTTTATTATAACTTTGGAAGTATTGTTGAATAAAATACGGGGCCTGGATGGTTTAAAAGGGATCAAGATTAGGCAGCAAGAATATAGAGTCCGCGCTTTTGCAGATGATTTGGTTATAATATTGGAACAACCGCAGGAATCCAGTATGGTTTTAATGAATATGATTAATCAATATGGTCAAGTGTCGGGCTTTAAAATAAACTTAGGAAAAACCAAAATATTAGCTATAAATATGAATATTAAACAAAAGGAAGAATTAGGAGTGATGCTAGGATGTGAGGTAGTTAAAAAAGTCAAATATCTTGGAGTTAACATTTTAACTTCAAATGGGAAATTATATAAGCATAATTATGAACCACTTTGGCATAGCATACAGACAGAGATGAAAAAATGGGAGAAATTGCACCTATCTTTGCTGGGTAGGATAGCGGCAGTGAAAATGAACATTCTACCAAAATTTTTATTTCTCTTCCAAATGTTACCTATACTAAAAAAAGATGCGAACCTTTTAGAATGGCAGAAGGGTATTAACAAATTTGTGTGGGCAGGAAAGAAGCCGAGGGTAAAGATGAAAATAATGCAAGATGCACGTGAGAGAGGAGGATTGAAACTACCTAATTTAAAACTATATTATGATGCAGTGGCATTATCTGTAATTAGTGATTGGATTCACTTAACCAATGATAGAATATTGAACATAGAGGGACACGATCTGCTATTTGGTTGGCATGCTTACCTGTTATTCAACAAAAAATTGGATAAGAACTTTAAAAGTCATATTTTAAGAAATGCTTTATTGCGGGTCTGGAAGAAATACCAATATAAATTAAATGACAAGATACCCATGTGGGCAATTCCTAGACACGCAATTGAAAATATGAATACAGCACAAAAACAGGACAGAATTACTTACAGACAGCTTCTTACCTCGGAAAGGGGGGTATTACAATTAAAATCTTTAGAGGTATTAAAAGAGGACAAGGTAGTTCAAACATGGTTCCAGTATGGGCAATTACAGGCCAGGTGGAAAATAGATCAAAAAATTGGTTTTATTCAAGTTGAGGATAATCTGTTTAAACAAATAAGAGATCAAAGCTTAATGCATATAAAGAGGATATATAATGTATTAATACAGATGGATTCAGAAACAGAATTAGTTAAAGATTGTATGATAAAATGGGCTCAAAATATTGAGGAACCAATAATGTTGGATACATGGGAAAGAATCTGGGTAAGAAATGTGAAATTTACACAAGCTCAAAATCTGAGAGAAATTTTTTACAAGATGTTCTATAGATGGCATTTAGATCCTAAAAAGTTGGCTTCTATGTATCCGAATGTACAGCCTAAATGTTGGAGGTGTGGTTCTCTCGATGCTACATATTATCATATATGGTGGACTTGCCAAAAGGTTAAGGCATTTTGGATAAAAATATGGTGGGTCATGCAAAATGTTTTTAAAAGAAGGATAAAGTTTAGTCCTCAGTTATTTTTACTAGGTATATGTACTGACTTTACAGTGGTAGAGACCAATTTGACTTTGCACCTGATAACTGCAGCAAGACTGTTGGTGGCGCAATATTGGAAGAAGGAAGACTTGCCTACAATCCAAGAATGGACATTGAAAGTAACAAACTTAGCGGAAATGGCTAAAATATCGGCATATCTCAAAGATCATTCAAATGAGAGATATAAACGAGACTGGAAAAAATGGATTGACTATATACAAAATAAATACGGGACTAAGAAATTCCAGTTAGCCTATGCTTAAGATCAGAAATGATTTAAACTGTTAAAAGTTAGTTCAGTAAGAAGAAGCTAAGGTCAATCTAGAATGTCATTAATTTCTTTATTTCTTTTTTCTCAATAGATTTTAGACTGTGTTAGTTAAAAATCCATACCGGGTACGGGTTCTGGGAAGTCGGGGGGGGGGGAAGGAGGAGGGGGGGTGGGGGGGTGGAGGGAGGGAGGGGTACACACAACAAAAAAAAAAAAAAAAACAAAAAAAAAAGAAAATTCATCACAGTATTCAAACTATCCAAAGGTGATTTACATATAAGGAAGTTTAGTTTTAGCATAGTAGCATATTATTTATAAAAAGTAAATTAAAAGAAAAAGCAACCATCATTAACCTGTAAAAGCTATGGTCAATCGATTAGAATAGAGCTAGAAGGGACCTTGGAGGTCTTCTAGTCCAATCTCTGCTCAAGCAGGAGACCCATTTCAGACAAGTGTTTGTCGAGTCTCTTGTTAAAAATCTTCCGTGATGAAGCACCCACAACTTCTGACAGCAAGCTGTTCCATTGGTTAGTTGTTTCCACTTTTAGGAAAGTTTCTCCTTAGTTCCAGGTTGCTTCTATCCTTGATTAGTTTCCATTCATTGTTTCTGGTCCTGCCCTCTGGTGCTTTGTAAAATAAGGTGACTCTCTCCTTTTTGTGGCAGCCTCTCAAATGTGGAATACTGCTATTGTGTCTAGGGTGACCAGACGTA
Organism: Thamnophis elegans; assembly: GCF_009769535.1. NCBI lineage: Eukaryota > Metazoa > Chordata > Lepidosauria > Squamata > Natricidae > Thamnophis > Thamnophis elegans. The sequence goes on from NC_045551.1 coordinate 28,192,508, forward strand.
CCGATTTCAGCGTGACAAGCACGCTTTATAACAATTTTTCCTGTGTCCCTCCGCCTTTTAAAAAAGTCCCGATTTTCTGGCTTCATGTTGAAAGCCCAGTGGATTTGCTTAAGAAATCCTAACCGGGGCAAGACAAAAGACACCCTGTCTAACCCCCCCCCTCTCTCTCAGTACTTTCATTGAAGATATTAAAATGTTAAAGCAACAAAACGGACCCCACCACCCCCGTGCCAATTGCATTTACCTCATTTTATAAGAAAAAAATGATCTAGTACCATAGAGCTGCAGGAAATGGCTAGAGAGGTCGCCAGTGTTACTTCCTGGATTTTCCGGAGGGGAGGGGCATGGAGGTTGGAGGACTCCAAAATGGTGGGAAAGTTTCAATTTGCTCAGTTCTTTGTATTAACATCTATATCATTTTGGATTGACTTGGAGTTTCTGCCTGCTGGTAAGTGTGCTGGGTTTTTTTCTTTTATTTTTTAATGCATTTTAAAATAATGTAGGTTTTTAAAAATGTGCAGCTGCTGTTTTTTTATTCAAAACAATATGTGTAACACTATGATGTGCCATGGAAAAATCATTAAAAAAAACCTGAAAGAACAAAAGGTTTTTTTAGGGTATTTTCCTGATCAAAACTATAATTGTTTCTGCATGACACCCTTAATCACAAATAGCCAACTACACTTTATTCTAAATAGTTTTATTTCCTTTATTGTATGTGATTACTCAAGTCCAAAAACTGAGTTAATTGGATAAACTCAGCTCCACAATTTACTAAATATACAGTTACAGGAATTTCATGTATAGTATGCTGTCTCTTAGGGTTTATTGAACATGGGAGAATAATATGAGAGGGATTTGATGTAAAATAAGCTCTTTTAATGAATTCAAAATCAACGCAGCAGACAAGACATGGGAGTGAACATAATACACACTTTAACAATATTTTTTTTCTTCTAGCCATCAAATACTGCAGCAAGTGTGTTAGTAATAATAGCAAGACAGGCATAGGATTTTCCAGCCAGGCTAATTTTACTTTTTTATGGTTTTGATGTTGTATTTAATTTTATCTGTATTAGAAACTTATGAAGGCTGTGCAACATTTTGAGGTGATATAGAGTATGTAAAGGCATGAATACAGTAGAACCTCTGGTCACAACCATAATTCGTTCCATAACATTGGTCGCAAACTGATTTGGTCATGAATCAAACCTAATTTTGGAAATTTGGCGCTTACAAAAAAAATGGTGCAGAAGGGGAAATCAGCAGCGGGGGGGAGGGGGGGAGAGAATGTGAATATTTTGTTCAGAAGCGTTCGTGACCAGAGGTTCTACTGTATAACATCTTCACTTAAGACTTAAGATTCACTTAAGATATAACATCTTCACTTAAGATTCACTTAAGAACTGTGGCAAGAAAGGTGTTATAGTGACCAAAGTTACAATGGCATTGAAAAAAGTGACTGATGACCATTTTTCACACTTAGCAACTATTTTCACACTTAGCAACTGTTACAGCATCCTCATGGTCACGCAATCAAAATTTTGATGTTTGGCAACAGATTCGTATTTATGATGGTTTCAGTGTCCTGGGGTCATATAATCACCTTTTGACAAAGTCAAATGGGGAAACCAGATTCACTTATGTTACTAACTTATCAGCTGCATTTATTCACTTAAGAACTGTGGCAAGAAAGGTGATATAATGGGCTTAGTGACCAAAGTTACAATGGCATTGAAAAAAGTGACTGATGACCATTTTTCACACTTAGTGACCATTTTCACACTTAGCGACCATTGCAGCATCCTCATGGTCACGTGATCAAAATTTGGATGTTTGGCAACAGTTACAATTTATATTTGTAAATTGTAGTTATGTTGAAATTTAAAAAAAAATTACAATACTATTTTTGCGTTGTATGAAAATTTTTGTTGCTCCGTATAAAATTTTTAATCAACCCCCCCCCTCCGGTCAAAGGTGTCCCTCTTTACCAATCTGAAAATCTGGTCACCTTAATCATGTCCCCCCTAGTCTTTCTATGAAAAGACTATGAAATGCTTTGGTATCCCTTGATTGAATGGTAAATTAAAGCTTCATCCAATCAATGTACCCATTCAAAGATCTGAACAGTGCTAGAATACAGTTCTCAGGGTAGAGCCTGATTCATGCTGATTAAAGTGGAACTATAACTACCTGTGAAACTAAAATTTTATTGCATTTACCTTTTTAATTAGTAACCCCATTCATATTGTTGTCATATGGTTTTCAATCAGTTATTATTTGAAGATCTCTTATGTGCATATTTTATCAAGTGAGACATTTTTATATATAGAATTAAGTCTTTTCATTAGAATTTGTTAAATTTAATTGTGTTTTCAAGCCATTTCTTTGTTCTTTTGCTATTTTTTTAAAAACTTTTTCCTTACTTCAATGATCTTGGCACTCTGCCTCATAGCTCTCTCTGGTTCCATGAATAATTATTTATTTATGTATTTATTAAATTTTACAACATTCCATCTCAATTATATGATTCTGGTGGATAACAATGATGGAAAATAAAATAAAACTTTATAACAAACAAATAACATAAATGGAATTCTAGAAGCAAAAAATAAAAAAATAAACATCCAAGACAACAATTAGGATAACCATACACTCAGGACCCTATTTTCAATAACAAAGCCATGTCTTTAGCTTATAGAAGGAGTATAGAATTGGGGCAAGTGTAATATCTGTAAGAGATGATGTTATAGAGGGTAGGCACCATGACAGAAACTGTGGTTTGCTATTGAGTCCTGGTTGGAAAGCCTGACTGAGATTGTTGTACAGCAGTACAAACCAAACTTTACTTATCAAGGTACAAGTACATAAAAAACATTTTGATTTCTAGATTCTGTGATTCCACATATTCCTCAATGTCATCATTCCATCACCATTCCATTGGACAGGGTGGCTTGTTTTTTACACCATATAAGCACTTTTCATCTGCCTGAGTATTATTTTTTAATCTTTGGTTGATAGAACATTTGTTATTACTTACCAAGAAACCATGATAGAAAAAAATTAAGCATGAATTTAAAATAAATGTCACTTATAAGATAGGTTTTTATACATGACAAGCTGCAATAAAAAGATTTTGTTTCAGTTTGAAAAAAAATAATGTGTTTTAGAATCCATTCAGTCAAAACCAAAATTAGCAGAAGTGCTGGAGAGTCGAAAATTGTATCTCAATATATCTATCCAACTGTATAAACCATTAAAATAATATTTCAGAGTCTCATTGGTACAAAAAAAAAATCTAAAAATAAGAGCAGGAACATTTTTATTACTAACTATATTTCTGTTTCTTACTGAAACTAAGGAAGATGAAAAAAGATAATTAATAAAACAGGTCAATCTGCACTATTTTCTGCCAAAATGCTATAATTATAACAGAATTATACCATTTTTGTCAGAAATGTTTTTTTATTTGATACCTCAAATAAATAAATATTTATAATGTTTTCAGATTTTACTTTATTAGCACAAATAAAATTCATCTGAGAATACTGAATTCCTCATGTACCATATCTTTTTCTATATCCTATTAGTAACTTGAGTTCATTTTGAACCATGTCTTGATTAACTAACATAGTCTTTTTCAACATAGTTACAGCACCTTACTGACCATGGTTGATTCTAAAATACTAAACAAAGTCAAAGCCAGTTAAAACTTCAATTGTTGAACATCTAAAAATGTCAGGATTAAAGATTTGTGTGGAAAGTTAAAAAACATATCAAATCATTTATATACATGAAGTTTCCAGAAGCTCAACTCAGCTCAAACAAGATTGGGCCTTTTTATATGACTTGTAATTGAAATTTCTAGAAATTTCAAGCAAGTGCAAGTCTAAGATGTCTGGCAATTATTAAAAAAGGAGAAAGGTGTGTTAGAATGAAAGACAACTGTAACATACTTCCAATTTTTTAAAAAAAAGATCTTCGAAAAAGTACTCAGGAAGAGGGCCAATGCATTTAATAATTTAATTTAATTAATTTTTAATTTACTTCTTAAAACTAGCTAGATATTAGATAGCTGTCAGTCTTTAAGTTTTAAAGTCAGAATAAAATAATAAATTAGAGTACAAAATATGAAATTACAGAATTGTGGGAAGTTATACAATTGTACTTATACAATTAATTCTCAAATACCTGAAAACCACATTTTCACCTGTTTCCAGAAGTCTGCAAGGGTGAAGACCATCCAGACATCAAGGGGCCAACCATTCCAGAGGAAGCAAGATTTTAAATTTAAACTTCATGCAAATTACATAGGTTTAATTCAGATATATATGATTGTCTTTAATATTATTATTTTTTTTATTTTCATTTTCATACACTCACATGTATACTATACATAGCCAGCACCATACCGCATTAAACAGTAATTGCATCAATTCCTCTTGTCAACAAGGCCCCAGAAAATAGAAACCCAATATAACTCTTCCGCTCTCCATACATCTCTTTCTTCCACCACCCACCAACTTTCTATCTTCCCTCCATCATCCCCCTCTACCCTACTTCCCCTCCCCCTCTACCACTCCTCTCTCCACTCCCCCCTTCCTTCTCACCCTTCCCTCACACCCTCTCTCCCATCCCTCTCTGCCCATCTTTCTTCTTTCCCACTCCTCCGCTCCTTGGTGTATTTCCGCTACATATCAACATACTTGGCCTATCCTATTTTTAAAGAAAAATTAAAAAAGAACAGTATGCATGTGAAGTCACATTACATTGAGATCTAACACATCTTGTCTAACCTAATATATTCCCTCCCCCACCCGACCCCCTGACCCCCCACTTCCTTCCCCTCCCTGACTTCCCAGAACACATACACAGTATAGATTTTTAACAAACACGGTCTAAAATATATTGAGAAGAAAAGAATAAGGAATTAACAACATCTCTACATTGAGCTTAGCTCCTTCTTGCTAAGCTATCTTTAAACAATTTAAATCATTCCTGATCTTAAGCATAGGCTATCTGGAATTTCTTAGTCCCATATTTATTTTGTATATAATCAATCCATTTTTTCCAGTCTCGTTTATATCTCTCATTTGAATGGTCTTATGATATGCAGATATTTTAGCCATCTCGGCTAAATTTGTGACTTTCAATGTCCATTCTTGAATTGTAGGCAAGTCTTCCTTCTTCCAATATTGCGCCACCGGCAGTCTTGCTGCCATTATTAAATGCAAAATCAAGTTAATCTCTACCGCTGTAAAGTCAGTACTTATACCTAACAAAAATAACTGAGGAGTAAACTTTATCCTGTGTGAGAGTAATGGGGGATGGCGACCACGGTGGCAGAGACTGGGCTCCAAAAACATCAGCACTCCCCTCCTCCTCTGCTAAAGTGGCTCAGGCTAGTTCCAAACTTTGGCCCCCTGGATTGGGGCACTTACTCATCGTTAAGGCTGCCATCTATGAATCACTGGACTTTCTACTTTCTACATCTTGCCCTGCCTGCATACGGCCACCTTATATATCATCCACTTTTGATCTGGCGGCCAAGGACGTCTCCCCAGGACATAGGAGGGGAGAGAAACGGAGTACCTCTCCCCCCCCTTTTCACATTGTTACACATCTAACTGCGCAATTTTTTAAATAGTATGATGAGTGTATGGGATTGGTTGTGATTGAATGAATGGCCCACTTTTATTATTATATTGTTGTAAATTTCTGTGTTTTAACTCTTACGTGGGGACTGTTTGGGGGAGTGCATGGGTATGTATGATTCGGAGGACCTGCCGGGAGATGCGGGGGCCATGGGGGTGGTTGAGGGGACCAGAGACATGGGAGAGGGTCGGGGTATTACGGTCGTAACAGGGAGGGGCAGATATGGCGGGGACTTTAGGGCAGGCCATTACCGGGGAAGGAGGGTTCGCTACATTACAGAGATCCCTCCTTCCGGCCCTATGAGTCCCACTCCGAGACCAGATGGCGCAAGTAGTCAGGATCCTGGACTCAGGCTGCTGTCGCTAAATGCCAGGTCTGTGGTACATAAAGCTCCTCTCGTCCGGGACTTAATTTTAGACGAGAGGGCAGACCTGGCATGTATTACTGAAACCTGGCTGGGCCCAGAGGGAGGAGTCCCCCTTGTAGAGCTGTGCCCAGAAGGATTTCAGGTGCTGCACCAGCCGAGAGCCCAGGGAAGGGGTGGGGGTGTGGCCATTGTTATCCGGGAGTCGTTAGTTCCTCGTAGGGTCCCTGCTCCGGAGCTTGTCGGGTGTGAGTCTCTGCTGATAAAGTTGGACCTCAAGGGTCAAGTGGGTCTGCTGTTAACGTACCTGCCTCCCAACAGCGTTGCAGCAGCCCTCCCCTCGCTCCTCGAGTCGGTAGCCGAGCTGGCGATTGAGTTCCTAGGTTGATGGTCCTGGGGGACTTTAATTTGCCGTCGCTCGGTGAAAACTCTGATGGGGCGCAGGAGTTCATGGCTTCCATGACAGCCATGGGCTTGACCCAAGTAATCCGGGGCCCAACCCATTCGGCGGGTCACATGCTCGACCTCGTATTCCTCTCGGAGCAGTGGATTGGTGATCTTGGTCTGAGGGGCAACGACATCATACCCCTGTCGTGGTCAGACCACTTCCTACTGAGGCTCGACTTTCAGAGACCAAACCCCCACTGTAGGGAGGAGGAACCGACCAGGTGGTTCCGCCCCAGGCGACTTATGGAACCGTTAAGGTTCCAGACGGAGCTTGGGGTTATTCCTGATACTTTCGCCCACAGTCCGGTAGAGACTCTGGTTGCTGCTTGGCACTCGGCAGCATCGGAGGCCCTCAACCGGATTGCGCCACTACGGCCCCTCCGAGGCGGCAGATCCCGGAGACCTCCTTGGTTTACCGAGGAACTCCGGGAGATGAAGTGCCGGAGGAGATGCCTAGAGCACCGATGGAGGTCCGATAAGTCCGAATCGAACCGAGCAATGGTAACCACCAGCACCAAGGAATACACCAGGGCACTTAGGGCAGCGAAAAGATCTCACATAGCCACCTTGGTTGCGTCCGCTGAGTCCCGCCCAGCCGCCCTGTTTAGGATAACCCGCTCCCTACTAAATAAGAGGGAAGCGGGGGAACCCTTGCAGGGTAGAGCTGAGGATTATGCCCAATTCTTAGCGGACAAAATTGCTCGGTTTCGGTCGGACTTGGACTCCATCCCTGCAGTTCCAGCCGAGGCACAAGAGGATCAAGTAGACCATCTCTGGGTTGAGTTTCAGGATGTTGCCCCCGGGGATGTGGACAAGGCCATGAGGGCTGTAAGTGCCTCCACCTGTGTACTGGACCCGTGTCCCTCATGGCTGGTTACTAACAGCAGTGGGGTGACACGAGGCTGGATCCAGGCGGTTGTTACCGCCTCTCTTCGGGAGGGGAACTTCCCCGCCGCACTGAAAGCGGCGGTGGTGAGACCCCTCCTAAAGAAGCCATCTCTGGATCCAGCTGTTCTTAATAACTATCGCCCAGTCTCCAACCTTCCCTTCCTTGGGAAGGTTGTTGAGAAGGTGGTGGCCTTCCAGCTCCAGCGGTCCTTGGAGGAAGCAAACTACCTCGACCCCTTCCAGTCAGGCTTCAGACCCGGTTACAGCACAGAAACCGCTTTGGTCGCATTGACCGATGATCTTTGGAGAGCCAGAGATGGAGGACATCCCTCCATCCTGGTTCTCCTTGACCTCTCAGCGGCGTTCGATACCATCGACCATGGTATCCTTCTGCGACGACTGCGGGAGGTGGGAGTGGGAGGCACCGTGTTGCGGTGGTTCTCCTCCTACCTCTCAGACAGGTCGCAGTCGGTGTTAGTGGGGGGGCAGAGATCGTCCCCTAGGCCCCTAACATATGGGGTGCCTCAGGGTTCGGTCTTATCCCCCCTACTATTCAACATCTACATGAAACCGCTGGGAGAGATCATCCGAAGGCACGGGATAAGATACCATCAATATGCGGACGATACCCAGCTGTATCTGTCCGCCCCGTGCCAACTCAATGAAGCGGCAGACGTGATGAACCGAGGCCTTGAGGCCGTTATGGACTGGATGAGGGCTAACAAGCTTGTACTCAACCCAGAAAAGACCGAGTGGCTGTTGTGCTTCCCTCCCAAAGATTCGACCAATATTCCATCACTCAGGCTGGGGGGTCAAATTTTACACCCCTCAGAGAGGGTTCGCAACTTGGGAGTCCTCCTGGATCCACAGCTATCTTTTGACCACCACCTGACGGCTGTGACCAGGGGGGCATTCGCCCAGGTTCGCCTGGTGCGCCAGTTGCGACCCTACCTGAATCGGGAGGCTCTCACAACAGTCACTCGGGCCCTTGTGACCTCTAGGCTGGAATACTGCAATGTGCTCTACATGGGGCTGCCCTTGAAGAGCATCCGGCGACTTCAGCTAGTCCAGAACGCGGCCGCGCGAGTGATTGTGGGTGCACCTCGGTTCACCCACATAACACCTATCCTCCGCGAGCTGCGCTGGCTACCTGTCGATCTCCGGATGCGCTTCAAGGTGCTACTAGTCACCCATAAAGCCCTGCATGGTAGTGGATCTGCGTACTTGAGAGACCGCCTTCTGCCAATCACCTCCCTGCGACCAATTAGATCTCATCGATTGGGCCTCCTCCGAATTCCATCGGCCAGCCAGTGCCGGCTGGCAACCACAAGGAGGAGGGCCTTCTCAGTAGTAGCCCCGACCCTTTGGAACGAGCTCCCCGTGGAGATTCGTACCCTCACCACCGTCCAGGCCTTCCGCACAGCCCTTAAGAACTGGCTAGCCCGTCAGGCCTGGGGACAAAGATAGCCGCCCCTCCCGAATGATGAATGAATGTTGCTTATTATTTTTTACTATATGTGTCTACGTCATTGTTTGTATTCCCCTTCCTGATTTTTATGTGAGCCGCCCTGAGTCCCCTCAGGGAAAAGGGCGGCCTACAAATGTTAATAAACATTAAACAAACATTAAACAAACATCCTTCTTTTAAAAATATTTTGCATAATCCAACATATTTTTATCCAAAATGCCTTAACCTTTTGGCAAGTCCACCATATATGAAATATGTAGCATCAAGAGAACATCTCCAACATTTGGGTTGTAAATTCGGATACATAGAAGCCAACTTTTTAGGATCTAAATGCCATCTATAGAACATCTTGTAAAAATTTTCTCGAAAGTTTTGAGCTTGTGTAAATTTCACATTTCTCACCCAAATTCTTTCCCACGTATCCAACATTATTGGTTCTTCAATATTTTGAGCCCACTTTACCATACAATCTTTAACTAATTCTGTTTCCGAATCCATCTGTATTAATACATTATATATCCTCTTTATGTGCATTAAACTTTGGTCTCTTATTTGTTTAAATTGATTATCCTCAACTTGGCTAAAACCAATTTTTTGATCTATTTTCCACCTGGCCTGTAATTGCCCATACTGGAACCATGTTTGAACTACCTTCTCCTCTTTCAGTACCTCTAAGGATTTTAGTTGTAGTGCCTATTCATATTTTCAATTGGATGTCTAGGAATTGCCCACATGGGTATCTTGTCATTTAGTTTATGTTGATATTTTTTCCAGACCCGCAATAAAGCATTTCTTAAAATATGACTTTTAAAGTTTTTGTCCAGTTTTTTGTTGAATAACAGGTAAGCGTGCCAGCCATATGCCAGATCATGTCCCTCAGTATTCAATATCCTATCATTGGTTAAATCGATCCAATCACTAATTACGGATAATACCACTGCATCGTAATATAGGTTTAGATTGGGTAGTTTCAAACCTCCTCTCTTGCGTGCATCTTGCATTATTTTCAGCTTTACTCTCGGCTTCTTTCCTGCCCATACAAATTTATTGATACCCTTCTGCCAGTCTAAAAGATTTGCATCTTTTTTGAGTATAGGTAACATTTGGAAAAGAAATAAAAATTTTGGTAAGATATTCATTTTCACTGCCGCTATTCTTCCCAGCAAAGATAAGTGCAACTTCTCCCATTTTTTCATCTCTATCTGTATACTATGCCAGAGTGGTTCATAATTATACTTAAATAATTTCCCATTTGAGGTTGAAATATTAACTCCAAGATACTTGACCTTTTTGACTACCTCACATCCTAACATTCCTCCTAATTCTTCCTTTTGTTTAGTATTCATATTTATGGCTAATATTTTTGTTTTCCCTAAGTTTATTTTAAAACCAGACACTTGACCATATTGATTAATCATGTTCATTAAAACCGTACTGGATTCCTGCGGTTGTTCCAATATTATGACCAAATCATCTGCAAAAGCACGCACTCTGTATTCTTGCTGCCTAATCTTGATTCCTTTTAGACCATCCAAGCCCCATATTTTATTCAACAATACTTCCAAAGTTATAATAAACAATAGTGGGGACAAAGGACAGCCCTGTCTTGTACCTTTTTCAATTTGAAAAGAGTCTGTTAAACTTCCATTGACTATGATTTGAGCTGTTTGCTGTTGATATATTGCTTTAATTGACTGTAAAAAATTGCATTTTTTGCAATATCTTCAACAGAAATTGCCAATTAACTCAATCAAAAGTTTTCTCAGCATCCAAAAATATGAACGCAGCAGGAATTTGATTGTTCTTTCCCAAGTATTCTAGTGCATTAATAACTAATTTAACATTACTTTTCATTTGTCTCCCTTGTATAAAATCTTTCTGGTCAGTGTGTATCAATTGTTGAATAACCAGCATTAACCTATTTGCTAATATTTTAGTAAAGATTTTATAATCTACATTAAGTAATGAGATAGGTCTATAGTTTTTGGGTTGAGTAGTATCTTGATCTTCTTTGGGTATCAAAGATATAAAGGCTGTCTTCCAAGATGGAGGTACCTTACCTTCCGTTTGAATCTTGTTAAATAATTCTCTAAGAGGTTCTACCATTTCTAATTGTAAGTTTTTATAGTAAGCCGCTGTCAAGCCATCTGTGCCTGGTGCCTTCCCTGACTTTAACTGCTTAATCACCTGTAAAATTTCCCCCGAAGTTATTGGTTGATTCAATTTTTGCCTGTGCTCTTCTTTAACTAAGGGTATTTTCTCTTTATCTAAATATTTGTCTATATCTAAACCATTAATTTTATCCCCCTTATACAACTCTGTAAAAAATTCCCGAAATGCCTTTTGAATCTCATCCTGTTGAAACTCCTCCTTCTCTCTATAGGTCAATTTAGATATATTTCGAGATTTCCTTTTTTTCCTAATCTGATAAGCTAACCATCTGCCAGGTTTGTTTGCATTGCAGAAAGTATTGTGTTTTGCGTATAACAAACTAGTGGCAACCTGGTCAGAAATCAACATGTCAAATTGAGATTTTAATATAGCAGTAGACTTATATACCGCTTCATAGCGCTTTCAGCCCTCTCTAAGCAGTTTACAGAGAGTCAGCATATTGCCCCCAAGAATCCGGGTCCTCATTTTACCCACCTCGGAAGGATGGAAGGCTGAGTCAACCCTGAGCCGGTGAGATTTGAACCGCTGAACTGCTGATCTAGCAGTAGCCTGCAGTGCTACATTTAACCACTGCGCCACCTCGGCTCTTAATATGGCAATTGCTTCCTTGACCTTTGTATCGCCTGGGTTTAATGTTAACTCCAGCTCTTTCCTCTTAATTTCCTCTTCCAATTCTGTTCGTTTTACCCCTTGTTTATGTCTATGTGCTTTATTTATATTTATCAGTACTCCTCTCATATACGCTTTGCTTGCATCCCATATGAATTCCATGGGTGTACCCTTATTCATATTAAAAACAAAGTATTCGGTTAGCAATTTTTTACAATCATTGATATACTCTTCATATCTAAATAAGTTTTCATTCAATCTCCAAGACCTTCTTGCCTGTACCACCCCTCCCAATTCCATCCAAACTGGGTTATGATCCGAAAGGACCCTAGCTGCAATCTTCATCTTCTTGACCCTAGAAAGCAAATCATTAGTGATTAATATGAAATCAATCCTGGAAAAGGATTGATGTCTATCAGAAAAGAAGGTAAAATCATATTCCTCTGCATTTCATTCTTGCCAGATATCTCTCAGTTCAAAGTCATCCATCATATAAAAAAAGGATTTAGGTAGCTTTGCTCGCATCTTAATATTTGGGCGAGAAATCTTCTTGTCTCTCTTGGTATCTATAACGTCATTCCAGTCACCCAATTGTATACAAGACCTATAATCCCACTGTACTAATTTATCATGAAGATTTCTATAGAATCCATCTTGCTGTTGATTAGGAGCATAAATTCCCAGAAGCAATGTCTTTTTCCCTTCTAGGATTAGATCTAACGCGATGTATCTTCCATCGAGATCTGCTTCAATTAATTCAGCTTTCATATCTTTTCTTAGGTATACAACTATACCATTTTTCTTTTCCATAGCAGAAGTTACAAAGTGTTGACTAAGTTTTGGGTTAATCAGATATCTTTGATCGGTTGATTTAATATGAGTTTCTTGCAAACAAATTATGTCATTCTTAAACTGTTTAAGATAGTGAAATATTTTCTTTCTCTTCTGTGGAGAATTCAATCCATTGACATTCCATGTCAAAATCTTAGTTGTCATCTTTGGTTACCTGAAGCTTTTTTAGAGCCTCCTGCATGGCCTGTTTAACCTTTGGCCTAGCTCCTCCCACGGCTTCTGGACTTGTTACTGTAGCTCCTTGATCGATGGCCGGTGATTGTTGAGGTTGTTGCCTTTTAGCTTGTTTTTCTATTTGTCTAGTAGTCATACGGCTAGGTCTTTGTTCCATAACACCTTGCACTTTTAGGGAGGAGAGATGATCCATCTTATCTGGTAGTTGTGTGGTTTGCTGTCTGTCTTGTCCTTCTTGTGGTCTTTCTCCGGGTCCAAATGATGCAGGGTGTCCAGCCTTCAAAATATTGTGATAAAAATCTTGGGCTTTCCATACGGAGTTGAGACGATATCTTTGCCTGTCAAATGTAAGTATAATGCCAAATGGTGCATCCCATCTGTACTGTATCTGACGGTTTCTGAGTTCTTCAACTAAAAAAGCATAGTCTCTCCTGGCTCTTAGCATTTGAGGTGGTATCTCTTTCAAAACAGTCAAGTCTTGACCCCCAATTTGGAGCTTAGTGTTATAAGACTCTTGTAATATCGTGTTTCTGAGCTCTCTTGTAGTGAAATATATAACTATGTCTCGAGGAAGCTACTTCTGCTTTGCCACCCAAGAGTTAACGTGATAAACTTTATCGATTTGCCAGTCAAACTTAGCCCCCGGTCTTCCCACCAGACAATCAAAAGCTTCTGAAAGAATCTGTTTCAGGTTCTCCTGATTTTCTTCACGCAGCCCCCTTACTCTTTATGCCAGCTCCATTTGCCTGTACTGTATCATAATAATTTCTTTTTCAGCATTTTCAACTTTTTGTTGCACCACCTCTGTTTTCGATGTCAAGTTGGTATTAGCTTCATTAAGATCCTCTAGACTATCTTCAATTCCAGAAACGTGTTCTGTCAGTACAGTTACAAGCCCCAGCATATCATCTTTAATTTTAGCAACCCTGGCATCAATTTTATCATACAAGTCCTCCTTAAGTTCTTTTATCTCCTCTTTTATCTCCTCTTTAAAATCTTTAAGTTTGTCTTCCACTTTGATTGTCAGAATGTTAAAAGTTTCACTCAATTCTCTCAAGAAGAATTCTTTTGTTAGTAAGTCTCCAGTAGGGGGCATAGAGGATGGAGGCTACGACTTTGTACCGGGTATTGGTGATGTGCTTCTGGGGGCTGGAGGATCAAATTAGGATTTGGTTTTGAGGCCATTCCAAGTTTTATCTTCAAGCAATTAGTCAAACTCTACTGGCCCGCTATGCAGCTATGGAAAGAGGTATTAAATCACCCCTTTATTATGAGGTTTTTAAAACTCTGTAGATTTCAGAAAAAAAGCATTGTAACGAAACAGCTCAGCATATTCATCGCCATTTTAGCAAAGTTGACAAAAGAGAGTCTTGTAAAAGTGAAGCTAATTAGTAAAAATCTGCTGGCTGGCTATGAGGCAAAGTGATAAATCACTCCCTTTGAAGTTTTATAGCTCTTTTATAGCTCTGTAAAACTTTACAAGAAGATTAGGAAGGTAAATATTGTTACAGAGAATTCATTGTCACCATTTTAAAAGCTTCTTTAAATAGCTAAATTAATGAAGGAAGATCTTGTAAAAATGAAGCTAGGATTTAAATAAACAAATGACGTTCTCGCATACGAGTTCTGCTTGTATTAAAATCAAATAGTTCAAATGTTGTTCTAAGTGGGAGGATTCTTACTTCGTGCTGCAAGAAGCAGCTGGAGATCCCGGCACGCAGACGGCTCTGCCTTCGGCTGGCCCCACTCTCTTCGCAGACATAAAAGCTGCAAAGATCAAAAGGCACTTTGCACAGCAGTACCTCTCTCCTTCCCTTCTTGCCTGAAGAGAAGGTACCTGTCAGATATCTGATAGATGATCATCTAAACAGATAACGCGACCAGGAACTCGGGAGCAGCTATGTTAAGCTGCTTCCATCAGTAAGCTCCGCCCAGGAAGCTCTGTCTTTAATATTATTATATTCCACTGTATCCTACCACTTTGTTAAAATAAACTGTAGTTTTGGTAGCAATTTTTAGGAGATTCTCGGTCTTTGATCACCTTCAGTTCCACCAGCTGTCCCTTTCTTTGGTAATACTTAGTCAAAATTAAGCAAATGAATGGCACTGAAGCTTTTTTGAAACAGATTTGCATGAATAAAAGGTGTCATATTAGATACCCATTCTTAGTCTATTCACAAGCCAGTTATGTCCCATACAAACTAAGGAGCATATAATCATTTTCTCACTCCGCTTGCAATGTTATTAACCTCACAAAGGGAAGGAATAGGGGAAGAGCTTATTGGTCCCTACCCTCTCCCTCCGTCACCTTATGAATAATTTCATCTCTCAAAAATTAAGATAAATTGGATCTCCCTTCAATAGCTTCCAGCTACCTCAGGAAATGCTAGTCTCAAGTTCAGTGTAGGCTAGGTATATCCTAATGCTGACAAGGAAAAATCTCTGTATGTAACAAGCATTTTTAATAAAAGAGTAGCATGGCAGTGACAGGAAACACAATGATTTCTCTGACATTTTGGTTTCAGGTGTTATCTGTCAAATGAGCTGAAGAAATGGAATGGGGAGAAATGATTATTTCTTCTTGACTAACCAGGGAAGGTTGTGTTGTTAAGTCACAGCTACAACTTTAAAGCTTCTGTAGAATAAAAACCAACTTCCCACCTTCCCCTCTTCCTTCTCTTTTCCACCAGCATCTTTTTTATATCTCACAGTGACACAAGAGTGCTTCTTCAGTCCCTAAGGAAATCATTCAGCTGTTATCTTGACAGTTTCTGAGGGTAGGGAAAAGAAGAACAATTACAGAGCTTTTTATCATATACATTTCAAAATAGATCTCTACAAAATTCAATCATGCAAGTCTCTGATAAACACAACTTGGCTTAGGACCTTCTAACTGTATCAAACAACCTGTTTGGAATCAGAATTATTATTTCTGGTAATTTCAAAAATATGATTTATTTATGCATCCTAAATTTTAATACTTCCTTTAATTGCTACATTATATTATTTCATCATCATTTTAGCCATTGTCTTTCCATTGCAGAGTGAAGGCCTCTTCCACATGTTTCCAACATATATAGTCCTGAGCTTTCGTTTGCCAATTGGGCCCACAATACTTGCTGATCTTGTTTAAGGTCTCTTTCGGGTACTTTTTATCAAGTGGGATCCATTCTATGACTGCCTTGGTCCACCTGCCATCAGTTCTTCTTGTTATGTGACCAGCCCATTTCCATTCCAATTCTTTTACTTTCTCGATGATATCACACATTTTCATTTGTTCTTTAATCCATGTGCAGGTCTTTCTATTTTGTCTTGTAATACCAAGCATGTATCTTTCCATTGTTCTTTGCACCACTCTTAGCTTTTGTATCGATTGAGAAATTAGTGCCCATGTTTCACGACCATATGTTAGAACAAGTAGCTCACACTAATCAAAAACTTTTCACTTCAGGAATGGGGGCAGATTGTTCTTGAAACTTATGTTTAGCTTCAGTAGTGGGTTCCGGATCCCATCGCAACCGGTACGCTACAACGGAGCCAGGAGTCTACTACATGCATGTGCACCACCACCCTGCGACACTCCAGCTGCTCTGTGGAGCATCATGCAGGTGCCGTACACTGCATGCGTGTGCGCAAATGCCCCGGTCGGCTCAAATAGAGGTAAGGAGAACAGGCAGGCAGGTGGGCCCTCCGCAGCACCGTACCAGAATGGTGCCTGCGGCTCCCAGCAGGCACCAGTACGCCCGTACCGGGGCACACCATCTGAAATCCACCACTGCTCAGCTTGCCAAATACCTGCCAATCACATTTAACATGTCATTCATTTTCCTTTATTGTATCACCTTCCATTGAAATCCATTGGCCAAGGTATATGTAGTGATATGCTATGTCTAGTTCTTCTCCATATATTTTTCTTTCTTTGTTGAATATAATAAACATAGCCTGACTTTTTTTTTCAGCTCTTGTATGTTTCTCTGTAACTCTTCTGGGTTTTGTGAGAAGAGAATAATATTAATCTCTATTAATCATTTTGTTTTCTTCAATTGCCTTTTTCACAAGGTTCATATTTCTTCTTGGATGTGTTTTCTTATCATCTTGCAAAGTTCAACATGCTCCAGTTTATTAGTGAAATGTCTCATATTCTTCATTGTCTGTCTTTTTTCATTAAATCAATGGTTTCATCAGAGATCTTTGACTGTACCAAGTGTTTTTCCAGTGGTGCTATACTGTAGATGGAGCAGTTTCAAGGA
Source organism: Thamnophis elegans (assembly GCF_009769535.1). Lineage (NCBI taxonomy): Eukaryota > Metazoa > Chordata > Lepidosauria > Squamata > Natricidae > Thamnophis > Thamnophis elegans. Next base: position 28,209,387 of record NC_045551.1, read on the forward strand.
TGTTTTTCTTCATTTTGTAATGAAGAAATGTTCATCTCTTCCAAATTTTACAATAGAGTAAAGCAATTTGACAGATTAATCACAAAATTGCTTTTCTCCTTTAGCAGCTTATCACTATATTTTTGTGACGTCTTTATCATTTTCATACATTCTTTTTGACAGTCTATCTGCACTTTAGCTCAGACCATTCTATAGTCACTTTCAAGATTAAAACAATTGATGACAGTACAATTGCAGAATATGTTTTTTTTTACTTGACATGATGTAGTCAATTTCACTTGTGTAACCTGATGGACTCTTCCATGTCCATTTTCTGCTAGCTTTTTTCTTGTAAAATGAGTTTATGATAAAAAGTTCCTGCTCTTCAGAAATATTTAAATTTTACTACAGATTCTTTCAGAATTTAGTCGATGAGAAAACACAACTCTACCACATTGTCTGTCTTTGGTACTACCTGGTACTATTTGGTAATTTGGTACTCTGGTCCTATCCAAAGACCAAAGGCAGCCTGATTTAACCCAGTGATTCTTAGTACCCTCTGTCTTTGGGCAGGTCTTCCCACTGCCATGGGTGGCTGCTCTAGGGCCTCTGAAAAATGAGGGCCATTTTTGCAGTTGTATTAGCATGTGGAATGAATAGATCATAATCTGCCACTCTGGTCCAATACGGGCTGGTAGATGTGATTGGTGTTAGTCTGGGCTATTCACCTTAGGAAACCCTTCTGGACATATACATGTCCGATGACTTAGCTCATGATTTCATTTACCCACACAAGCCCCTTCACCTTGTCAAGGCTCCAATCATATAAGGAGTCATATTATTTTCTTATATTCAACTTTTGATCAGTAGAATGCCAAAAATATTTCCCTGGCATTAAAAATATAGAAAATGGTCATTCTGGAAGCAGCCCTTAAAAATATTTTCAAAAGAAAGTAACATACATCATCCATATCACAACTTTTAAATAAACAGGCAAATATATACCTGGATATTGAAACTGCTCAAGCTTTCTTGCCATGTATTGGGCAGTAAACCAGACTGGCTTTACACACATATGTGTGCGTGTGTGTGTATGTATGTATGTATGTATATTTATATGTACACGTACATGCACACACACAGGCACACACACACGTTTGTGTGTATGTGTATGTGTGTTATTTGTATATGTTCAAAAATTAGAAAACAATCATATTGAGAAGATTCAGAAGAATGCATTATGATCCAGCCATTACACACGCTAATTTCAGAGAGAATAGATAAACTTACTTACAGATTTGCTTCTGTTTACCTTTATGTTCAGCCAAGTATGTATGCCAATTTTTGTATGACTTTCTAAATGGGACCATGAGCATATACGATTGTAATAGTATGGCAATGAATTTCCACTTCTGGCATTCAGAAATGATTTCACTTGGATATCAGTTCTCGGTATATGCTGCTTTCAAGAGTTTCAGAGTGATAAAGATTCTGCAGTAAAACACAACTAGGCCATTTATTAATGAATACTGAAAATGTTAGACCTTATGTTGGCAGAGATAAAAAGGAGAGTAAATAAAAATAGTTATATGGCAAACAGAATTTTAGAAGGCAGAATTAATCAGAAGAATACAAAATGTATTTTAGGAAACTGCAATTTCCAAACAAAAGAAACACTTAAAAACCTTATGGATTATCATTTTCCTAGTTTCATACAATTTAAAGAACATGAAAAAGGAAATTCTGTTTTATTTATAAAAAAAAGAAAAGAAAAGAGAGGGATATGCACAGGACATATTAGATTACATGATCTTGGAGGTGGCAGGCAGTGTGTGTGTGTGTGTGTGTGTATCTGTGTGTGTTTGTGTTTGTGTATTTGTAAAGGAGAGTGACAGAGAGGGAAGGAGAGAGAGAGAGAGTGCATGGGTGTGTGCAGATAGATAAATAGTGATGAAAATAGAGATCAAAAATCTCATATATCTTTTTCATTATAAAGATATTAACTTTGAGAAAGCTAATTAATAAAACATCATTTAATTAAACACCATTTTCCTAGAAATAAAAAAAATGAAAATGCAAAAAATAGAGCTTTTTCCATAACCAATTATTAAAACTATAAAGAATTGTTTTTTGCATTTTTTTTGTTTTACTTTTGTATTCAAAGAGAAGTACTTCCATTGTTCACATAAAAACAAAGCAGTCAGCTTTTCTCAGAAATGCTGTTAGTTGAACTTTTTTGTTTCCCCAATACAGCAATGAATATGTGTAAAGGAGAAAAACAACCCAAAACAAGCAATTTGCTCAATGCTAATTAAAACTTTGGAATCTATGGCTTGATTATTGCAAAGCCTTCAGGGAGTGTAATATGTCATTATGAGATGTTTTTGTTTTGTTTTATGCACACTGCATATACTTTCTCTAAGAAATATAGAGCCAAGAGAGGGGGGGGGGGGGAAGCTAAAAGGTATCATTGGCATATATTATGCTCCCAAATTCTTGCAGGGAGAATTCCTATACATTCACTAATGGTGGAAATAGTATTATAATGGTGCAAAACTGAGAGACCACACGCCTCATTAATCACTAACCTCAAATTTCATCCTCCTCTCTGTCATAATCTGAAACTTTGATCCTTATCCTCCTGCTTCCTTGCCCATATAGTAACAATTCATATTTCCATTGGATTTTCAAATTTTGCTCTAACAAAGTTTGTGGGGAAAGAATTTAATAAGTTGAACCTTCCTGCAGAAGTAGGAATTAATTATATCATATTCTTGTTGTTTCTGCTGATGCCAACCATTTCAGCTTACCTGTTCATAAATAACATATGCAAAGCACTCTGTCTATTGGCTATCCACTTCTGTTGGGATCTATCAATCTTTTTTCTATTACTTTTTTATTAGGTATTTTCCAAATCTCTTCAAAAGAAATCATCCTGTGTATAGTGTCTGAATTTTATCATTTATATTGGTCCTTCTAATCTCTCATTTAAATTGTGTCATAGTCTCTTGACTGACATTGTAATTTGTATTCTTCAGTATATCTTGGAGCTTGACCTTTTCCTAAGGTTTGTTTTGTTCCACTTCTACTTTCATGGATAGTTCTTCAAATATTTCATTTATTCAGATCTGAAAACTCATAATGTCAAAAGCTTCTCTTGGGAATGATAGAATACTGATTCTCTGAACGTTCATTCCATTTCAAAGCTTCAATTGAAAATTATTTTTGGTGTCTTATGTTTTTCACTATTGGATTATCCTTATGACAACCATTTATTCTTATTACATAATTCTGTTATATTATTCTATGGGCAGCAAGAAATGTTTTTGACATGGAATTTTCCAAAAAGAGCAGTGAAAAAGAAAATATTTAAAATGCTTTAAAAATTACCATATGCTTTACCTTGGGATCTCAACACATTTCTACCATACAATAAAAGTAACAAAACTTTTATGGAGATAAAGTGCAGCATAAGAATATGAAGAAATATTCATCTCAAAGCATTCTACGGCCGGATGATGGTATTTTAAATGAATCTTATGGGCCACAATCTACCATGCTGGTGCAGGTTGCTAAATAGAAGCTTTTCGACATACCAGTCTAGAGCTAACAGGAAGTGTTCGTGTGACTAAGTAAACTAGAATTTTGGTCTTCTTTGTCTTAGTCCAGTATTCCAGCATCTTAACCAATGCATCATACTCACTTTCATTCATTCTTTCTTTTTTTTTCTCTTCAGCTGCAATTAAAAAGTTTTCTACATTCTATGAGAATCAATCTAATTGGTTATTAATATGAGATTTATTACTCAGTGAAGAGCAGCATTCCATAGCTCCATGCCAAACTTTTAAAGTTTAGTCACAATATAGCTAAAATATGTCTATAAATTACAATAAGAAAGAATAAAAATATAATTAGCAGCTTCATCTTTTGGGAAGCACTTTTAAGAGTTGGCAAGAATGAGGACAAGACAGAAAAGCAGCCTCAAATTGTCTATAGACAATTCAAAATTAAGTCTGGATCAGAGAATGCATGCTAGACTATACAGCTTTGATCCTATTTTGAGTGTGCTAAGAGCTATGTTGGGTTCTCAAGGGCATTGGAAAACCAAAACATCAAGGTTATGTTGCATTGGCACAAGACCAGCATAAATAAGGCTTTTTTGTTGATCCCCCATTGCACAAACTGAGAGATGAACATCCTTGAAGCCAAAGCAATATTGGTCTTGCATCATTATATAGCTATTAGAAACAAAGAGTTTAATGAAATGAAAAAGTTAAAAGTCAGTTATTTTTGTAAAGTCAAGGAAATCATCATACCACTCAATTCCCATTTCACTTTGTATATAGAAGAGAAGTTGCATCATTTTGCATTGTCTTTAACAACTTCAGAACAGCAGAGAAGTCATTGACTCTGTTGTGTTTTGCAAGATCGCAAAGCATTTTGCAACCATCTGTTTTGGTCTGTAACATCAAGTCAAATATCTGCTTTAATTAGAAAGTCTGCTTTTATAGGCTGTTTTGATTGACATTCCATTGCACTGATGTACTCTTTCAGAACTTAACAAATCCCTAATGCAAACACTTCTGAACTCCACAAACAGCACAGATTTTAAGAAGGGTCCTATTTTGCACAAGAGTTCTTTGATTCGTTTGCAATCCAACTGAGTCTATTAATGATGGCATTTTCAATTGGTATGAGTGTTGAAAATAAAATAAACATTTCTTGTACCTAAAACAGATTTCATTCAAATAAATAATTTAAACACTAAAATTTTATAGCATGATTTTCATAAGAAAGAATCATATCATTTCTTATAACAAAATATATTGGTTTTTATTGCTGTTTAAAACCACATGTTTTGAGAACAGGAGTAACTCAGAATATTTAGTAGAAGGTAGTACTTTCTACAAAATTTATTTTTAAAAACAATGGTAGAATTTATTGACCTTAACTATGAATGCAAGACACAATTAAATTGTTATTGAATTGACAGTTTCCTCCTAAGGGAAATTCAGTCTAAGTTCTTGAAAAACTCAAAATGTGCACCTTATTTCACCTAGCACTTTAAAAAATGAAAATGATTAATTTAAACCTTGAAAATTTTCTATCTTGGTCATTGTTCTCTAGGCAGTCATCAAGATCCATCCACAAGTAAGGTAAAGGTAAAAGGTAAAGTTCCCCTCACAAATATGTGTTAATCATTCCTGACTCTAGGGAACGACTCATTTCCGTGCTCATCTCCATTTCAAAACTGAAGAGCCAGCACTATCCAAAAATGTCTCTGTGGTCATGTGGCCAGCATGACTAAATGCCGAAGGCACACGGAACACTGTTACCTTCCTACCAAAGGTTTTTCTACTTGCATTTTTACATGCTTTCAAACTGCTAGGTTGGCAGAAACTGGGACAAGTAACAGGAGCTTATTTCGTTACACAGTGCTAGGAATTTCAACCGCCGAACTGCCAACCTTTCTGATTGACAAGCTCAGCATCTTAGCCACTGAGCCACCACGTTCCCATCCAAAAGTACTGTTGTTTAAAAATCTCTAAGACATGCATTCAGACAAGTTCAATATTGCATCTCAGAAAACAAAGGTCTAGTAAGAGGACACTTTGTAGAGAAGTCAGAGGATGACTGCTGTGAAGAATAAGGAGGATGATCTTGGCAGAGATATACAAGTTCCATTACTATAGATTGAGGTCAACTCCAACAAATAGGCCAGACTAGGAAATCAACCCCGCAAAAAAACCTGGAGATACAGCTAAAATATTGTTCTTCCTGCATCACTCAAAAGAATACTTCCCCAAGCTATTCACTCTTTTGTGATTATGCATTCAACCACCATGTCTTTCTAGTCACCTTACAGCTCATGACCATTTCTTTTCAGGCATGATGGGGCCATTAAAATGGTACTATATATATAATTAAAATCCAATTGTTTTTCAGAAATAATTTGTGGAATAATTTCCCAGCAATCTCTTGCGCTATTTCATAAGGTGCCTGTTGAAACCCTAGAATGCAGAGGTGATAAGATGCTTGACAGAATTAGGCAGCCTCCTCTTTTTTCCCCAATATATATTTATTATTTTTACATTTAAAACAATGCAGTACCACAAAGGCGAAGTGACCATACTTTCACATTATATACAGCTAGTCTCAACCATTAACAATTAGCCTACTTAATACATTGTCTATTCTTCTGTCCAATCACAATATATACAGTTTGTTCCAGTCTTGTCACCTTGTCTTATACCAGTCATAAAATCTGCTCCAGACTTCAAAATATTCTGATTTCCCATTATTTTTAAGTTCAAGAGTGAGCCTATCTCCTTCCGCACAGGCCAACACTTTTCTGATTATATCTAGCTCTGATGGTGTATTTTCTTTTTTCCAATATTGTGCATAAGTTATGTGCGCCACAGTTAGTACATGTATAATTAAATAAAGTGTATCTTTCTTAAACCCCTCTGGTATTATACCTAGGACAAAAATTTCCAGTTTAAACAAGATTTGGTCTTCCACCATTTGTTCTAACCATGATTGAATCATTTTCCAATATTTTTTGCCTCATTGCACATCCACCACATATGATAAAAAGTGCCTGGTGTTTTTTTTACACTTCCAACAATTTGGGGCCAGATTTTTAAACATTTTTGAGAGCTATGCTGGGGGAAGATGCCATCTGTAGAACACCTTACAAAGATTTTCTTTATACACCATAGCCATTGTTAGTTTCTAATTAAGTATCCAAATTTTTTCCCACTTAGCCACATTGTAACCGAAATTGTTCACCTAGGCGACCATAGTTTCTTTGACATGTTCCTCTTCTTCTTAGGCAGCCTCTTCTTAATGTCAATCAAGGACTATTCCTTGCATTCCTGATGAATTTTGGGAAATAAAATTCCTGAAGAAATTATTTAAAAGATGGAGGAAAATACAGAATACAGTTGTCTGGTCATCGGTACGACCTCAGGTTCAAGTTTACACTGTGAGGGTAAGGGCAGTAAAGTATCAATATTTCTCAATTTTTAATGCACATGCAAAAAGTTGTCCAGTGCTTAGCATAACCTGTTTCTTGATGGGAATTACTAGATTATTTTGATAAGTATTTTGAGAAAAAAATACCCATAATCGTTTGAAGTCATAAATTATACGTATAGAATGTAATGTAATATAATATTTTGCAAGATAAACTGGGATTCTTTCAAGCCTAGGAGACTGGATGACATTAAGGACACTAAATTCTTGGTGGAATGAGATCCACAACATATAAATTCTGTCCAGAGAAAGGATAAGGAATTGACTTTGGAAGATGTTAAAACACCCTTGACAGAGAGTTTCATGCTAAAGGTCTTGAAAGACACGGTGTTTATGCTCCTCAAAAAACCTGTAACATGACCATTTACACAAGATAACTATTGCTCCATCTCCAAATTCTCTTTTTAAAGGGTAAGATGTAGAAAATATATTAATGAAACAACTACAGAAGGCTTTAAAATATATATATATATATATATATATATATATATATATATATATATATATATATATATATATATATATATATATATATATATATTTCCATGTGGTTTCCTCCAGAGCTTATTCTTTTCACAAGTATTTTTTAAATCTACATAAAACGAATAGAAGAGCTTACTTAAAGTTTTAGGATATGGTGTAATCAACATGTTTAAAAAATCAGATGTGCAATTTAAATCTGGCATTTTCCCTTCTTTTTAAACAATTATATCATAATGATAATATAAAAATATTTTGAAACAATGTCTTACTAATTAAGTTAAAATATAAGCAGAAAGTCAAAATGAACTTAACTTCAAATTACCTTCTAGTCAGTAGCCCATGGTGACCTCCTATTCCAGTATACATGTATTTAATAAATAGCTATTATTTGTAATTAGATCAATTACAATACAACTATTTCTAAGGAGATTCATTGGTTATTTATAGAAAAAACATTTGAACATGTTGTAAGAACATTGGATAATTAATAATATATCTTTAACAACTCATTACCCAAAAAGGATTTGATCTAAAGGTCTAATTAAGCAGCATTTCATTTGACTTTGGTCACAGGAAAGAAACATTAAATATCAAGAGTCTTAGTAGAAAGGAGATGCTAAGGAAATAATAATGTCATATTTTAATGAAGTTAAATAAAATTAATATATTAAAGTAATTAGTCTCAAACCATTACAGTATTTCCTTCAACACTGGTAGCATTTTCATGCTTTAATTTTTCATAGTTCATAGAGTTTTTCTAACTTACATGGTACATATTTCAGACAATTGTAATTGCTGAGTCTGGTGAGAAGGGAACCAGTGATTTTAAGACTAGAGAGACCTATTGTATAAAACATGGACATAAAAAAGAGACATATTGCTCCAACTGGGTATGAGAGTAAGTTTCAATAAGTGTAGGATGGGGTTACTAGTAAGTAGAAGAAATACTGTCATGCTTCCTGTCATCCTCAGTGGGTGTAAGGCTGATTCAGGTTATAAAGCTGAATTTCCCATCCCAAGCAGGAGAGCACTGTTATATAAATATATCCAACTTTGAAAGGACAGCAAATAACCTACAAAATATTTCTTAGTTTGGATATTCTAGAGGAAGGAGATGTGTGTATGGGGGGGGCAATATTAAATATCTAAAATGTATACATTAACCATAATTGTTGAATCCAATCCAACTTTGTATTCAAATTAAGTCATAACTAGCTTTTTCACAAGTGGAATACTATCTCCAAGATGCCACATGAAGGTCAAGTGAACCAAGAATCCTTAGACCAAGAAGAATTGCAGCCTATCAGCATCCATTTTGAGGTATCCAGATCCCACTAGAATGGGTTTGGCCTGTAGATTTTTTTGGGGAGGGGGAAATATTTGGCCTGTAGATTTTTTGGGGGAGGGGGAAGATGTTGGGGATCTACAAGTGTAGTTGTCTGTTTAATATTTAGTGTATTTAAAGTGTAGAGCAGTGTTTCTCAATCTTAAGAAGTCTGGAATGCTGTCTAGGCAATTTGGGAAGTTGAAGTCCACATGATCTTAAAACTGCTGGGGTTAAAAACACTGGTATAGGCAAAGGGTTTCTTAGAACTTACATATGTTTAGTGCAATCCTTACTCTATATGACAGATCTTTACTGGACACAGATGACTCAACACTTGTTGAAGAGGGTTACAGTACCACTATAAAAGAAATTGGTACCTTTTTGTTTGCTTTTAAAGATCATTGTGTATAGTTATTGCTTTCACTAGATATTTTGGTTTACTTACAGACTCAAACTGAAAAGAAAATGGGACTTCAGTTTTCATCAGTTATATTCCAAGATTGTTCCAAGAACTACAAAAATGGGATTTGGGTAGGGATGCACGGAGCCCTGAGATGATGTACACGTGCTAGGAAATGAAAGGAAAAAATTCAGCATGCAATATCATTGATGCATTCCACCATAATATATAAGCCAATAAACATTTAGGGATAGGAGATATTGTGTCCAAATTTTGGTTTACTCGTTAACATGTTATCTATTAATGCATCGATATATACCTCAACATCTACAATACAGGGGTAAATGACACACATAAACAAAAGAAGGAAAAGTCACAGCAAATACTACAAGTTCCATTTTTAAAATTCTTCCAGGAATAGCAGAGCCAGGGCAAAACAGACACACAAAAGAATAAGGAATGGAATGAGATGAAAAATCACTAATAGTGGTCTGTTCAGTGATTGGAAAAAATAAGGCATAGTAAGAGAGGAAGATGCTGTGAAATTTTATGAAGACTGTCTATGGTTGGATACTAATTGACACACTAGTAACTGGAGACTCTTTATAAATATAATCATTTTACTGCCTGAAAGAACTTAAAAGTTTTCTATAGCAAACTTTCAAAACTTATTATTAGAAAGTACCAATGATTCAGTTTTTGAGGCTAATGGTTCTTGACATGAAACATAGAGGGAGAACCAGTTTTATAGTAACTAAATAAGCTTATTTATTAATATTAGTTCAATATTCAGTTTACTGACATTGTCAGCTCTACAACTATATTTTGTCAAAATAAATTTCTGATTCTGAGTTTCTCTGCTCCAGAAATTTATGGTCAGGGAGTGGGAAAGAGAAGAAGTGGGAGGTAATAAGAAGGAGATTCTGGTTTTTATAGTCTGCCTTTAGGTTTTCCATTTAGTCTTCCACTTCAGCTGTTAAAAGATACTAGCCCAGATGAATCCTAGCTTAATCCCTCAGGATTATACACTGCAATATGGGGCCTTCTAGATAAGCATAATATAAGCACTCATGGATGCCACATTAGTATGGGATAATTGCATCTCACATCCTTCCTTTAAAGTACATACATTCTTCCGTTTTCAGCGGTTTTGACTTTAGCAAAGCAAATTATAAGGAGGTTTTAATAGTTCCAAATCCTCATATATCTTCTTTGAATTTGGACATTATTTCTGCCCAGATAATTTAGTTATCACCAAAGAAATGGATCATATACTATTTTATTTTATTTATATCTACAGGACATTTGTAGGACCTACATATTTAATTTTAACTTTAAAAATGGCAATTTCAAAAGATTCTCTAGATTTGCCTTTTGTATCAAAAATATGTTTTTAAAAAAATTAGTGATACTTTTATTAAAAGCTTTCTTTATATTTAATACTGATTTTGCTATGTATTTTTGCTATATGATTAAAAACCACTGTTTAACTTCACTATTTCTGTATTAGACTGGTAATAACATTTTAAGGTTTAAGGGATTTTATTTTGCAGTTTATTAAGATTTTTGGCATATAATATTGCCATTTATGTATGCTGAAAAGCACCAGAGCCCACAAAGTTATTCTTTTTGTTATTGTAGGTATTTATTAAAAAGAAACAGCTCATGTAACAGTGTAACATTTGAGTAATAGAACCTACATAAGAATCAATCCATTAATAAGTTGAAACCTATTTCATATTAATATTATTTACTTTAATTTTCTACCATTTCTATCATTTTCAAACTAGTATATACTGGTACTTCTATTATTTTTAAACTAATCCTTAACCACAGATGTACTATTTCAGCTACGCTATTACAGATCTGAGGTCATAATGACCTCAGTAATAAAAAGATGTTCAATGTTTTCATTGTTGGATCTAAAAATTGAAGTATAGAGCAGTAAAGCAAAAAATGTATTGATCTCTATCAAAGCCACATCACATTTTGTTTCTCCACACTTGAACCGTAATCTTTCTTCTCTAATTTTTACATTGGTCCACTGAATGATGCTGCTAATAATTTCTTTAGAAAATAATAATTTCCAAATATCTAGCGGAGTAGGTGGATTTCCGAGATGTCTAACTGCTGGCCAAAGTCCAAGCAATTGCACAACAATACTGTGACTAGCGGTTCTAGATCTATTGCTTCCAAAAGATTGCAGAAGGAAATTTGAATTTGTTCTTGCCATATAAATTATTGCACGATGTAGATTGTACCTGGTCATCAGTTTCATTGGGAGTTTCATCAATGTTGATGTCAGAATCAGTGGCGGGTTCCCCATTATCCATTACAAAAATCTTGACACAAGCCAAATCCACTTCACTCAGATCACTCTCTGCTTCTCCATATCATTTTAGAACAGTTTGTTTGAACTTTGGACCACCAAATTACACTCTTGCAATTGACAGAAAACCTGGCCCCAACATTATATAAAAATATATTAACAAAGATCTGCAGTTAAAATGACCGAAACTCAAATTCAAACACCAAATAACTGATGCAAGGGAATTGCTGCAAACACTCTTATTGATGGAAAAACAAAAGTTATTTGCAACTGGAATGGTCCATTTCTAAAAATAGGGGTGTTCCAAACATTTTGGAAAACTGTTGTGGTCACTATGACCGCAGGTCTGTGGTTATGGGCTAATATATTTCATCTGGTGAAAGCATATTTTAGCAGTTGTGTTTCACAACAAGTGAAACACAACTGCTAATATATGCTTAAGAATGAAAACAATATTTTATATATATGAATGACTAATCTTTAGCATATTCTATTTGAAAACCTCCCACAAACAAACCTTGGGTGAATGATGGATAGTAGAAGACTTCACCTACTGCTATATTTAGATACAGTGTATATTTTACTTTCTGTAATCTATCCTACCACCATTGTGTACAGCAAATAGACTATTACTTAGTCATATAAGCCCATTCCCTAGATTCCTACATAGAAACTCCTAGTTTGAAAAGGTATATTTATATACACAGTGCATTTCACATAGATATTTCCAAATAATGAAGAATTTCACATATAAGTAATCCCAGCTGTGTGGCAAGTCTATGTGTAGATGAATGGGTGCATGATCTTCATCACCCTTTATTGAAGCTTATCATTAATAACTGTGTTGTAAGACGATGACCAGTCCAAAGTCATCCAATTGGTCTTCTTTCCAATGCTTTACATACCAAAGAGCCAACAAATACATGGCTCTTGTATGTATTTTATGAGAGAGACGGAGAGAGTTATACACAAAAACTCAAGAATGAATGAAAATAATGATTGTATGGTGATTTTTTTTGGGGGGGGGGGTCCTTGAATATGTGGTTTAGATATTAGTCTACTCATGCATGCACAGAAGAAAAATATAAATGTGTAAGGATAATTATTTATTGGTTATTTGGAGAAAACTGAAATGGGGAGATGCTGAAAGGTGTGCTTTAAATAAGGACTATAGTAATATGTTGAAGAATGGATGTGAAAATAATGTTATAACTGTTAATAACCAGGAAAGGGCAGTTATAGGGTAAATACTGCAATAATTATAATGGTAAGACTTCAGCTACTGTATAGAATTATATCCAAAACAAGAACTAGTGGACAACTTGAGAAGATGGAGACCAATAAACTTGTGGTTTGATGGAAGTGACGAGATTCACAAAAGAGAAGGGGTTAAAAATACAAACTAATGCTTGAAGTAGTGAACAGTTATAATAAACACATGAATAGTTACAAGGACAGAATAGTATGGAGAATTATAATGAATGGTGATTGAGTAAATTACATTTAGCATGTCTACTAATCTCTACATGATGTAAACAGGAAGAAATGGTTTACATACTTGAATCAATCATCTCCTATCTTCTTAAGCACAATTTTTTTCCAGAACAAATAGATCACATCTATGAGTCATCAAGTAATCATTGTTATCAAAATGTCATCACCAAACATTTTTGCAGAATAGGTTATATGTCCATTTCTTTTATATTCTCCTTTCTCTATATGTATCTCAACTTTTTCTTTATTGCACTTTTTCTTTTAGCAAACTTGAGATTGATAAGTCAAGATAAACTTCAGCAGACCAATAGGGTATAACAAGCTAACACAACAGAGTATTCTTCCAATTCTTCATTAATCAATCCAATTGTCATATTGACTAGCGGGATCTATGTCTTGAAGAAAGTTGCAATTGATTTATAAACTATAAATTGACTAAGCTTGCAGTCTTCAATTAAAGGAATAGGTGATTCAGGCAATTAATTGAAGATTGCAAAAAGAATGCTGGCATGGATGTAGAGTTAGCTTATGGGCACTCACAGTCTTTTACCCCTCTGTTCCAGTTCCTGAGCCATGTGAGTTCCCAAGTTACAGGAAGATGGCTCTACTTAAAAGATGGTCACCTAAAATTTGAATGTTAGGTTGGATAGTGTGTTTTAATATATAGTAATAGAAATATTAATATATGTGGGCAAAATAAACCTACGTTCTCTGGCACCCATCCACACTTCAATTAAAATTAGGTGTATGTGGACCATACTGTCATTGTTTACAGTAGTATATTTATTAGAGAAGAAGCTAAATGCTTTATAAGTCTTTCCAGCATAAATATTTTGCCTGTTGCTACTTCAACTGCTAATATTCATACAACCAGAAAATAAATTACAGGTTGGCCTTGTGTGATTTAAATGCAGCATGAGATCTGCCACAAACAAAAGAAATGTTTCTCTGTTGGATTTCTTTCTGCATCATTTACTCCCTGCAGTTTAGAGCAGATTAATGTGCTTATAGACTGATTGCCATAATTACTCTGCCCTGCTGCTCCACTATATTATGCAAACAAATGCTCAAGATAGGTCAGAAGAGAGAAGACTTCAGACTGGCACTATTTAGCTTGTCTTTGGGAACTCTTATACTAGGGGGAAAAAATCTTCAGGCACCACTTGAGAGAAGTCATAGCATTTTAACATTTCTTTTTTATGGAATTAAAAGTTGGACTCAGCACTGTAGTATACAAATTGAATACAATTATATTCAGTTTAGGGAGAAGAGAAACAAGATACACACTGTTTCCATGAGAAAATGACTTCCATCAGCCTAATGGGGAAGGAGGAGTAATTCTCCCATTTCTTTGCAGTTTTCCACATGTTCCCAATCTTGACTCTGGAGAGCTGGAGACTCACAGCAACAAATTTGTGAGTGTTCTGGGGTCTATAAAGAAGGGGGATAAATTGAGAGGAAAGTCCTATTGTGGAAGCAGACATCTGTTGGTATGACACTGAATTTTGTTCTTCTATAATAGAACTGTTCCCAAAGAGTGGAGCAAATGAAACCTGAAATCAAGGCTTAGAAAGATGAATAGCATAAACATAAGAAGAGAAGTATGTGCAAATAATTAAATTACTTCTTCAGGAAGAAATAGTTTCCCACCACTTTTATCTAAGCACTGCCATCCAACACCTTTTGTTATTGTATTTAGAGAAATTAACCTTGTCCTGATCCAGTATCTTGCTTTAGTTAGACAGCTGCTTTCTATTTCCATTAGCTACAGTTTAAATAAGCCTGGTTAGGCTAATGATAACAACATCTTCTGGGCCTCTTTCAGCAAAATTGAGTATCCAATTAGGAGACATGGACTTTCATGTTCTGTTCTTAACTTTGTGTACATTTTAACATTGAAAAATAATTAAGGAAAAGTTAAAATTCAACTGTTCAGTGTTAAAATGTAAACAAAATTAAGAGTAAATTACAAAGTTTAACTACTTTTTTGTACTCAGTTAACTGACAATCATGTTTTGTATTTTACCATATTGTAATTACAATGAGTGAATACACTATTCAGAACATTACACTATGGTACTGAATATGGAGAGTGTCAGGGTCCCAACACATGCCCTAATTAAATTATGAGCCTCAAGCCAAGCATCAAAAGAAATCCAGTTGTACACTTCTGCAGTAACAGCAGAGCCACCAACAGCATAAACTGAACAGTACTGGAAGGACATATGGGAGCAAGAGAAGACATATAACACCAGTGCAAAGGGGTTACAGGACCTGAGAGAAAACAGCAATCTCCCTGAACAAAAGCCAGTCACCATCATAGTAGCAAACATCAACAGTACGTTAAGTACACTAAGTGCTGGACAGCACCCAGCTCAGACATGATTCAAACATACTGACTAAAGAAATTAACAGTGTGTATGAATATCTAGAAACACAGATGAACCAGCTGCTAGTGGCAGATTTCCTTGCACATTGGAAACCCATGGAAGAACAGTACTGATAATGAAAGACCACCAAATGGGAACAGTACCAGCCAATTAATATATCTGCCTCCCCAGAATATGAAAAATCATAAAAGGCATCATAGCCACCAAGCTATAAGACTGTGTGTGTGTGTGTGTGTGTGTGTGTGTGTGTGTGTGTGTATAAAAGCACAGCTGAGAAGGGCATTGGGAACAGCATCGGTTGCTCATAGATAGAGCAGTTGCCCAAACTCAAGATCTAGGCAAACCACACAAGCAACCATCAAGTGTGGCATATACCAAGGTAGTGGCACCAAAAATAAGCTCTTGAGAGAATGCCTTAGGCAGATATGAGAGAAAGATCAAGCATAGGAAGTTCCATGAAAAGCCAAGATCTGGCATAGGATGTACCATTGACAGATAGCTGAAGAGATGGATATTGGGTAAGGGCTGGACTAAAATACAGAACAAAGACACTGATCATAGCAGCACAAGAACAGGCACTAAGCACTAGATCTACTCCATAGAAGCAAGGCCTACCAAACTAGACAGGATCCAAGGTGCAGATTATGCAGAAAGATGTCAGAGATATTCCAACACATAGTGGCAGAGTATAATATGTAGGCAGGAACATGTATTAAATGGCACAACTCAGAAGCTGATATTGTGTACAGGAACATCTGTACAGAATATGGGCTAGATAGGATATCCCACAAAAGATCATGTAAAATAAGAGAGCTAGGCTCCTGTGGGATTTCTAAATCCAGACAGACAGGCAAATAATAGCCAAACAACCAGATACCATAGTAGTAGACAAAAACTAGAAGGCAGCAATTATAGTAGATGTCAGAAATGACAGAAACATCAGGAACAAGTAGTAGGAGAAAATGGAGAAGTACCAGAGTCTGGAAAGGACATGAAAATTAAAGGCAAAAGTGGACCCAGTAGTGGTAGGGCAGTGACTCCATCCATCCATCCATCTTGAAGACAATTATATAGTGTAACTGCTATGCTAGTTTAAAGAAAGGGGGTGATTGTGAGATGAACAATGATCTTGTAGGTGCTGACAAACAAACAACACTCAATATTGACACAGCTGCAGTATTATTATTATTATTTATAAAATAAAAAAGCTGCAATATTAGGTCCTTGCCATGATAAAATAGGAATGCATGAACACATGTAGATTAAAATAACAGCATCACTGGCTGCCTGTACATCTTGAAATTCTCAGATTGAAGAATCGGAGTTAACAATAGATGTATTTGTTATTAAAGTTCTGGTCTCTTTGCTTAGAGCTAATGTTTCCCACTTCATTATTTCATTTCCCCATACAATATATTTTTATCAAATTGATTGCACAATGGGCATGAAATGCAAAGGCCACATGCCAATTCATTATTTCTGTCTTTTAGGTTAGATGCTATGAATATACTCTTCACACACGGTAAATGCCAGAAATAATCCTTGTGTTAAATCTATCTCCTGTTTTATTCATAGTCTCTGATTTTGCATTTATGAGGTAGAGTAATAAACACTGCTGCTACTTAGGAGTATCATCCAAGATAGTATAATGTCCTTTATTAAGAATTATATTTCTTGAATCATGTAATTCAATTAATTATGAAAGATTTATGCTTAGAATAAATTAATAAGTTTTAAAAGCAAAGCATATATTCCTTAAATTTATATTAAGTTATTCAGGCTACATTTTCCCCCAGGCACACATGCATAGCACATAAGGCAACTGTCTATCCTGAGGCAAAGTTGTACGTTTTACCTGTGTACCCCATAAGTTACTCTGAAGTTACTCTGTTACAGTTTCTGCTCAGTTTAGAGGCTTTCTATGTGGAATACTCATCACACCCAAATACTGCAACACTTCAATAATTTCCAGAATTTCCCAGTCAATATGTTAGTTGAAGTCCAGAGGGAAGGGATACTGAAACCCAATGGACTTAGTACACAATTCTATGCATTCTATGGCACTAAAATTTACATCTGTAAAGTTTGTACAGTTGCCGTTAAAATTCTAAATTCTGAGTACTTTGGAATTAAGTACTTCTCTTAAACAGTAAACATATTTTTCTGCTCTGCATCCATATAATATACCTATTTAAAATTGAAATGAGTTGCAGGAATAGCTATACTATATACACATGAAGTGCCAAGAAAACTGAATTGAATGTCTTACCAGCCTTTTATTAACCTCCAAGCCAGTAGAAAAAGGGTAAGAGATAATAGTTTGTCAGGTCTCTAGCTCTATAACCATTGACCAGGAAATGTCCATGGAGATTCTCAGTAATCCAGGTCATGGTTGTCCCAAATGTGCTCTTTCAAGAGACAACTGGACTTTCTGGGGCTTTTTTTTTTTTTTGAAGATGTTTCACTTCTTATCCAAGAAGCTTCTTTAGCTCTAACTGGATGGTGGGGAATAGAAGGATTTATATTCCTTGCAGAACAGCTGGTCATTTGCATTCTTTTAACAGATCATTAGGGACAAAGTGGCTTAGTGACTAAGATGCTGAGCTTGTTGATCAGAAAAGTCGGCAGTTCAGCAGTTTGAATGCCTAGTGCCACTAACGGAATAAGCTCCCATTACTTGTCCCAGCTTCTGCCAACCTAGCAGTTCAAAAGCATGTAAAAATGCAAGTAGAAAAATAGGGACCACTTTGGTGGGAAGTTAACAGCATTCTGTGTGCCTTTGGCATTTAGTCATGCCGACCACATGACTATGGAGACGTCTTTGGACAGTGCTGGCTGTTTGGCTTTGAAACAGAGATGAGCACCGCCCCCTAGAGTCAGGAGCAAGTAGCACATATGTGCAGGGGAACCTTTACCTAGTGGGTTGTTAAGGACACCTGGAGGTTTAGCTGCATCAGCAGGGTCACCTGAGTGGTGCAAATGCATGTGGAGCATTCTTGGAACTGTTGTAGACTGGAGATAGATGATGTCATGTCAAAGAAAAAATGTATCAAAGATGTCTTCAAAGAAAAAACAGAAAGTCCAGTTGCCTCTTGAAAAAATGCCTTTGGTATTTTTTGACCAGGAAAGAAAAAAGGCCTTCATGATACTAGGATGGCAAGAAAGATTAGTCAACTTTCCAATAAGATGTTCCCATGTAACTACCTGTTTAGATTTAGTCAACTAACTAATGTATAAATGACATAGGCTAATATGACATTATGTGTTTGTTGTATTGAGATTTTCTGGTTTATTCATATTTTAAGAACAAAGGAGTTGTGTTCGTGTGTGCCTTTTAGAAATGTTCATTTTCATTTGACAGAGAAAGTTAATAATAGGGAGCACTGGAAAGTAAAGCACAAAGAAAAAAGCTTTGTTAGAAATAGCTTTGATGCATAAAAGCAAGGTCTCTGTTTCAATTTCTTCTCTATTCCCATGCATATACAATTTTCATATCACAAGTAAAGAGAGTTATTCATATTACAGTGAATATCTTCTGACATCCATCCAATGGGACATTTCCTAACCTTTAGCCAGAATTTGATTGGGTGATCCCAGCCAAAGTATCAAGGGAATGTCTTATCAGGAAGAAAATTACATTTGGAATTCTTGGGTTTTTTCCCCCTTTTAGTTTCATAACCTGGTAAACTAATCAAATCTTTATGCATTTTAACAGAAATCAAGAAAGAGTGAAATCAAAAGAAAGATGAAATACAAAAATAGTCATGACTTGCCAATAATCTTCTTCTGCATCTGCTGTCAAAATAATCCTCATTTAGTTTGTGAAACCCCTGAATTACTCAATATAACTTTTCTCTTCTTTTAAAAAAGGATCTAAACTAAGAGAAAGTAGGGATGTCTATAGAAAAAATAGGAAACTGAAAATAAGATACAAGTTAGAAAAGAAAGTGAAGTTCATTTGCTGTCTTTGTACCAGTGGTTTTGATTGGGAATATTGTTTTTTCCTTAATTAGCATGCCATTACCTGGTGATAATTATGGTGATTAAATGTTGATTCCTGCTTATTTGGGAAATGGTTAAAATCAGAGGTAGAATATACTCAGGGACACATAGAAATAGCCCTCATTTATAAACCATTCATAAGGAACACTAAAAATCAAAGAAAGAAGTAAACAGCTCTGAGTGGGTACGGCAGGATAGCAGCACCACCTTCACTCCAGCAACAACTTTACCGTACTTCCCCAGGACAAAGGACCATGGTTGTTTTCTTGACTGATGATGCAACTTGGGAAGGGAAGGGAACGGACCAAGATGCCAAAGTCAGGTCCTTTACAGAAAGTCACCAATGAGTTTGCATCCATAAGTATATGACTCATGTAGCACTGCTGATTTAAACAATGCACTGAAGCATGTGCAGAAGTATTTCTTTAGAGTCATTATGAAAGACCTTAAAATAGATTGCACGGCTTTAATTTAATTGGCCTATCTGAGCAAAAATGGTGCTCAGCATTGTAGATGTCTGGCAATTTGGCCTGGCAGCTTTTCCCTTACCATCTGCAACAGTCTCTGCTCTGCTGTAAGAGAAACACAATTCATCTAGTGAGGACATTTTTTTCTTCTTCATGCCTTCTGCTACTTCTGGAGCACATAATGGATGACCAGATACTGGACTCCCCTTGGATTGACAGTTTTGTAATTCTTAATAATTTGCACTTCATTTTCTGAAGCAGGAACAAAAATATGGCTATCTAAATAATTCTGAGTCATACTATCAAGCTGCCTGTGATGAACAGAATATAACTGCCAAAAATGACAATATTGCAAGGAAAAGGGCAATGGACAGCATGCAAAATTCCTTTTCTGACATCAGAGGCTACCAATCCAAAATCAGAAAATAGGTTTTGTGGTCCTGACATTACTATATAACCTCAAACCTAACAATGTTCCTTCCATGTTTGACTGACAGTTTGTTGGCTATTATGTGGTTTCGAGAACTTCAAAGTATGCTTATATATTCTCTCTATGTGTATGTGTCATGTATGTGCATATATTTGTGAATATATATACAGAAATATAAATATGCATACAAGTATAGTACTACCTGAATAAATGTTAGCCTTTATGGTGTACAGGATTTTGTCATTGTTCTGAAGTTTTGTTCAAATAGTGATTTCACGGTGTGATGTTACTACTTTTATTACTGACCTTTTGGCATCCTTATGGCAATACCCTGCAGTGTTGCTGTAAGCTGCTTCTAGTCTAAACTACCCAGATGCATTCAACTGAGGGTCTGCTGCAAAAGCAGTCCAAATGAAACAATAATGTCTACCATATATTAGGCATGTGCAAAATGTTTTAAGCTCATTTGACATTCAAAACACCCCCATCTGGAATTCACAAGCAGCTGTTTTCCAGTTCAACACAATTACTTTCCATGACTGTTTCACTGTTTCTGGAAGTGCTTCGGGCTCCAAATAAAGCTGTTCCATACTCAAAAGAGCCCATGTAGAATTGGAACAGTAGTCTTGATGTGAAATGGGAGATTTCAAATTCAAACCAGATCACATCTGAAATATTTTGAATGCCAAAATATTGGCATGTCAATTTATCCATAATACATCAGTAGAGAATGAGCCTTTCTTTATATTGCACTTGCACTGATAAGATTGAGCAAAGTATTTAGTTATTTTTATGGGACATGAATGAATTGAAAGCCTCTTGCCATATATACCATGTGATGGTATGTATGTATGTATGTATGTATGTATGTATGTGTATATATATATATATATATATATATATATATATATATATATATATATATATATATATATATATATATATATATATATATATATATATATATATATATATATATATACTGTACAGGTGATGACAGTTTAGCTGTAGTTTTATATTTATGGTATCTAGTTTTCTTACTACTGGTATTACTAGTTGAAATACCTTTGCAATGTAACATAAACATCACACTCACATTTCATTTTTCATTTACTTGCCACTATGTGTGAACTTAAACTCCCAGAATCCCAGCCAGCATGCTGGGTGGGAATTTCTGGGAACTGAAATCCACATATCTAAAAGTTGCCAAGTTTGAAAAATATAGCACTATACCTTTTAATATTCAGCAGGTTGTAACTATCAAAAAGCTAGTGTTTAACTGGCTTTGCTACTTAGTTCGGTCACTCGTTTGCATTTCATTCTGCTTTATACTTTACATTTGTGAAGAATGCAGATTAAAAAAAAACATTTTATTCCCTACCCCACACTACGTACAATTTTGCTTGCTTGCTTTTTTATGTTACCAGTTTTTCTTGGAGAGCAAAACAATAGTTCTTTAATCAATTTAATCATGTTGAAATTTAAACTTTGATGGTATACTTTGCTGAATTAGCTGCAATACTAAATCTGAATTTAACGAAATGCAAGTTGGCTTCCAAAATCTGAAAGGGTACTCACAAAAAATATATATCCAGAAAGTTCATATTTACTCTGAACAATATGGTCTGTGACACAGTTTGGAGCAGAGTCTAAATATATAGTAATTATTTGAAAGAAACTATATGTATTGAAACCAATATTTTTTCATTTAAAAGCAATATTTAGAAATATATGTGTCGATATAAATTATGTTTAAAATGCATTAATCTAAAGTTTAAAGTTATATTCTACAAAAGTTGCATTTGATAAAAACTCTTGAACATAAAAATAGTAATTTACCAATTGCTATATAATTCCATTGATGTTGTCTTGGATTCAACAAAAGAATAATAGTTTCAGTGCATTTTTGATAGAATTTTTCTTCCAATCTTTTCTACTGAAAAGTTGAAATGAACCCCAGTTAGAAATCTCATTTAAGAAGCTCTGTAAAGTCCTTCAGTCCATCTCCATTAGGCTAAGAGTTCAGGAATCCTATTGATTTACTGTGATAGTAGCAGGGATACAAAGGAATAAGAAGCAATCCATTTACTTGTAACATTTTCAACAGAATAAAGCACAACCTAAACTAAATAGAATTGTCAATTAAATGGAATGCAAATAAAAACTTTTCCAATTGCTCTATAAAGTATTTCAATAGTAGTTTTGCTTTTAGCATAATTTTCTCACTTTGAGTCCTAATACACATTCAAAGATTCAATATTTTCTTTAATTAGATAATATTAATAGCTGTATAAAAATTGATTCAATAAATATACTGCTGCAATTTCCTATAGACTTAGAAGATTTTACTTACCAATGAATAAGAAAGTATTGCCAAAGCACTCCATTTCAAGAGGAAGATTTGATTTGATTCTGTTTTAAGGGAAGAGAGGCGAACATATCCCAATACAGTATTAGTCAGTTTGACAATTCTTTCGCAGTTCACATTCCTATTATTAATCCTTCAAAAGAGAACTTCAGTCAAGAATAGCATTCTTAGCTTCCTTGCATTTTCATTTGCATTCCAGGAATGCATTACCACCACTACCACCCAATATTTTCATTGTTAGGAAATTTCTTCTTAGTTCTAGGTTGTTTCTTTCCTTGATTGGTTTCCACTCATTAATTTCCGCTCATTTTTCTTGTCTTGCTTTCTGATGCTTTGGAAAATAGGTTTATCCCCCTTTTCTTTCTGGCAGCCCCTCAAATATTGAAATATTGCTATCATGTCTCCCCTTGTCCTTCTTTTCACTTGAAGACATATTTTACTAGAGTAGACATATATTCCTGCAACCATTCTTCAAGTTTTACTCTCAAGCCCCCAATCATCCTTGTTGATCTTCTCTACACTCTTTCTAGTATCTCAATATCTTTTTTTTATATGGTGAAAAATATTATGGTAAAAATGAATGATGTTGTAAAATGGCCTGTTTGATTACATAATAATCTTATTGAGCTAATTAGTAAGATCAAGGGAAAGTGAGAGGAAACAAAAGGCAAAAAACAATATTACTGAGAACCTCGTGAAAAGGGGAGATGATTTTGAACACTGAGAATTGTTTTTGAAATAATTGAATTGTTTTGGCTTAGGTGTCTACACTCTGGCTCTAACCTTGCTTCTATCTACATCCTGCTTTTAAAATATCCACATTTTAAAATTTTATCACCAAGTAAAAATACTAGCAAACTCTGTTATTATGAAATGCAATGGATTGTTAGCTTTGCTTTGAAATTTAGCAACGTCATATATTTCAAGCTGGTGTCATCTATTGCCTTAAGAATATATTGTCTTTTTCTTATGTATGTACTAATAAACATATTTCCCGAATTAACACTTTTTGGGAATTAATGGTTTTGTATTATTATAAACTTTTCATTCATTAAAATGAAACTTAGTCAACTGAACATTTTAAAATGTATCACAAATATCACTGATTATGGCCAGCATTCTAAGTATCAACCAAATATCTTCTTAAAATGTATGTTGTTCTGAATAGTGCAGTCATTTGCAGTTCTGCTGGTGTTATTGCAGGAAGCTGCAATTTATTGAATTTCTTGTAAAATATTTGGACATGGTGCCAAGTGCCCTGATGACAATGGGTATCACTGTTACATGTTTCATCCATAATTGCATAGTTTCAATGGCCAAGTCACGGTATTTCATGGTTTTTTCCCCAATTCTTTTTCTTCCACTCTGGTATCTCCTGGTATCATGATGTCAATAAATTGTACGTTTTGGTTTTTGACAACTGTAATATCTGGCACATTATATTCTGAATGACGATGCACCTGTATTTGAAAGTCCCACAAGTTCTTCACATTCTCATTTTTGATAACTTTTTCTGCTTTATGTTCCCATTACTTTCTGCATACAGGTAAGTCATATTTTTTACACAATGACCAGTGGATTAATTTAGCAACTCGGTCATCTCTAGCTTTGTAATCAGTTTGTGCAATTTTGCTGCATTCACATATTAAATGTAAAACAGTTTCGGCTTTGTGACTGCAAAGTCGACAGTTTGGATTGTCAGTGGATTTTTGTATCTTTGCTTTGCTTTCATGGCATTAGTTTGTAGTGGTTATTCTTGAGCAGCCAGTATTAAACCTTCTGTTTCTTTCTTGATGGTTCCCATCTTAAGCCATGCCCATGTAAGGTTGTCATCACATTTTCCTTCAATGTTTTTCAAGTGTTGTCCATGCAAAGCTTTGGTTTTCCATCTATTTAATCTTACATCCAGCTGTTTTTCCTTATATTCTGCTTTTCTTTCTGTTGTTTTTATAATGTACTCCGTTTTCACAGCCTGCAGCAATTTTTCTGTACTTTGGTTCACATAATCATTCAAACTTTGTTTTTCTTCTTCTACAGTTTGATGGATTTGTAATAGCGCACTGCCTCCTATTTTTCTTGGCAGATACAACCGGTAAATGTCACTTCATGGATGTGAAGCATGGTACATATTCAAAAAATTATTTTTGCATTTTCCGGTCCAAGTTTTCCAGTTCAGCTAAAGTCCAGTTGATGATTCCAGCTGAGTAGCATATCACTGGAACTGCCCATGTATTAATGGCTTTAATTCTGTTTCCAGCATTCAGCTTTGATTTTAATATTTTGTGGACCCTCCTGATGTCTTCCTTTTGCATTGACTCTTTGACTTTTCCATTCAAGATGTTATCTATTTCCAATATACCTAGGTACTTGTAACCATCATCATTTGTTATGTTTCCATTTCACAGTTTGATTTCTTCTGCTTTTTTTCATTTTTCCTTGCTGCATGGATAATATAGCACATTTTTTAAAGTCCAAAGTTCATTTTGATATTGCTGCTGAACAGTTGAACTGTGTTGAGTATTGTTTTAAGCTCAATGGGGCTTTTTGCATACATCCATGTATAGTAGATGATTTATCTTGCCATTTTGGCTTGAGATTTGGTATCCCAATTTTGTGTTTCATAGGATTATTGTCAGTGGAATTAATGTGATGTTGAACAGTATGGTGAAAGTGAGTCCCCCTGGAAGATTCCTCATCTGATGTTGATTTCACCAATATTTTCCCTATTTGCTGTTAGAATTGTTTTCCATTTTTGCATAATTGCTTTCAAAAATATATAAATATTTTGCTGATTCCAAAGTTTTCCAGACAGGTGTTAATCCAGCTGTGAGTTAATGAGTCAAATGCTTTCTTGTAATCAATCCATGCCATATTTAAATTTGTCTTTCTTCATTTTGCATTTTTAATACCATTTTGTCAATGAGCAGATGATCTTTTGTTCATTTTGATTTTTTATAATTTCCTTTTTGTTCTACTGGATACAAACTGTTTTCCATCAGATGATTGAATACTGAATTTGCCAGTATTCTCGTAAAAAGTTTGAATGTTGAACGTTGTTGGCAGACAAGTTGTTCTGGTTGTTATGTGGTTAATCTTTGGTGAGATTGGGGATGGTTGGTAGCTCAACAGCTCGAGTCCTAACCAAGGACCTAGGAACTGTTAAGGTAATGTCAGAGGATACAAGTTGTTCCAAGTAGGGTGGTTTTTGTAGAGTCAGAATAATAATAATAACAACATGGTGAAAGAAATGAATAAAAATTCTATACCGCATCAGTCATCACGCAGGTTAAAAGGGCTGCGGTGGATGTTGAGGTCCCTGGGCATCCGTCGACAAGTGGGCTACAAGTAGACTAGCCAACAAAATGACAAAAATATAGTGCAGATGAAAATCATGCCATAATGGCCTGTTATTACAACTCAGAGCCAGAAAAAAGAGGCTATTTAAAGCGAATGTATGAATTATGGAAACAACAATATCCAGATTCAAATGTTAGTGAACAACGACTAGCAGATCAAAGGCGATTTATTATACAGAATAAAGTGTTTAGTGAAGTTGAACTTGAGGAAATTCAGGCAATATGCAAAACTAAAAAAACAACTTCACAAGTGGAAATAACTGATACTCAAGACACAACTAAAGACATTGTAGTAGAACTCCCAGAAGAAGCTGTCAGGGGGGAAATTACAACACTACCCCCAGAACCAGTTATCATTGAACCAACTGATGAATTAACTCAAAAACAAAAAGAATTGAAGGACAAGATCGTGGATCATTTTCTGTCTAATGAGGAAAGGCAACGTTTACCATCATTAAAAACTATGGCCCCTATTATGAAAATGGTTAATGCAGTGCTTTCAACAATTGAATCAGGATCCATCTTGGAAATGAATCAGTTAATGTACAGTGCAACTATAATAGTCACTAATGAACTAGGCATTAAAATCAAAGCACCTAGTCACACAATGGAAAAAGCATCAAAGCCAAAGTGGAAAATCCGATTAGAACAAAAAGTCAAAAAATTAAGGGCAGATGCTAGCAACTTAAAGAAAATGCAGGAGCAATGGCTTAAAACAGCAAAATTATAGATCAGCTAATCAGAAGATACAGATTGGATACAAGAAACATCAATGAAGCTATAGAAATTGTAAAACAGCAGATAACAGCAATAGCTAGAAAAATTGAAAGACATGAGGCACCAATCATCCAATATAAAAAAAACCAGCAATTTCGATCAGACCAATGGCGTTTTTATCAAACTCTTGTTGTGAATGGTGACACCAAAAGTGAAAAACCAGAAAAGCAGGCCATGGTTGAATTCTGGAAAGAATTGTGGGAAAATGCAAAGGACTACAATAAGGAAGCAAAGTGGATACATGACTTTGAGAAAAGCATTGGCAACAAACAAATGCAAGTATTAGAAATAACAACTGAGATGGTCAAAAATCGAGTAAAAAAAGTAACGAATTGGACATCACCTGGAAAGGACCAATTACATGGTTTCTGGCTCAAATATCTGACCAGTTTACATGCAATATTGGCCAGGCAACTGAATGAAATTTTACAAAATGGTCAAATTGATGAATGGTTGACAACTGGAAAAACATACTTGATTCAGAAAGATGCAACTAAAGGAACAATACCTGAAAACTACAGACCAATAACATGCTTGCCAACAACCTTCAAATTACTCACAGGCATTATTGCAGATAACATTATGGATTATTTGGAAACAAACAACATCTTGCCAGTAGAGCAAAAAGGCAACAAAAGAAGGAGCAGGGGAACAAAAGATCAGCTCCTAATTGATAAAATGATACTAGAAAATTGTAAGAATAGAAAAACGATCTTGAATATGGTCTGGATTGATTACAAAAAGGCATTCGACTCATTGGATCATAAAATGCTTAGAAACAACTGGCTTTGCAAAAAAGTTGATGAAACTGTTGATCACGTACTCAGCTGCTGTAACAATAACAATAACAACAACAGCAACAATATTATCATCATCATCATCATCATCATCATCATCATCATCATCATCATCATCATCATCATCACAACAGTGGATCATATGTGCTACTGAATTGTGCCGCAATTTATAATCAGTCTGCACGATTTTTTTACAGCAGCTGAGTATGTGATCAACAGTTTCATCAACTTCTTTGCAAAGTCTGCATTTGGCATCATCAGAGGATTTTTCGATTTTGGTCTTAATGGCATTTCTGTGGATAGCTTGTTCTTGCGCAGCCAGGATTAGTGACTCTGTTTCTTTCTTTAATGTACCTGTTGTTAACCATAACCAAGTTTGTTCACTGTCCAGTTTATCTTTTATTTTTTCCAGAAATTGGCCATGCAATGCTTTGTTCTGCCAACTCTCCATTCTTGATTTTATCACATCTTTTCTGTATTCTTGTTTCATCTTTTGGGCCTTCAGTAGATTTTTGTTCTTTACTTTGATTAATAGATGTTCTTGACTTTCTTTTAAATAATCAGCCAGTGCATGTTTTTCTTCTTCAACTATTTGTTCACTTGTAATAATCCTCTGCCACCTGATTTTTGGGGCAGATACAGTCTATCAGTGTCACCACGTGGATGTAAACTGTAGTGCATTGTCATTAGTTTTCTGGTTTTTCGGTCCAAAATGTCCAAATCAGCTTGTGTCCAGTTAACTATACCAGCTGTGTACCTTATAACTGGTATTGCCCAGGTATTTATGGCCTTGATTGTATTTCCACCATTCAATTTAGATTTCAAAATTTTCCGAACTCTCTTGGTGTACTCTCCTGACAATAGTTTTTACTTCTCCATGTTTGATGTTATTCAACTGCAGAATGACTAAGTAATTGTAGACTCCAATTTTCTAATATCATTTTATCAATTAAGAGCGGATCTTTTGTGCCCCTGCTCCTTCATTTGTTGCCTTTTTGCTCTACTGGCAAGATGTTGTTTGTTTCCAAATAATCCATAATGTTATCTGCAATAACGCCTGTGAGTAATTTGAAGGTAGTTGGCAAGCATGCTATTGGTCTGTAGTTTTCAGGTATTGTTCCTTTAGTTGCCTCCTTCTGGATCAAGTATGTTTTTCCAGTTGTCAACCATTCATCAATTTGACCATTTTGTAAAATTTCATTCAGTTGCCTGATCTATGATTTTGCAGTTTTTAAGCCATTGCTCATGCATGTTCTTTAAGTTGCTAGCATCTGCCCTTAATTTTTTTACTTTTTGTTCTAATCAGATTTTCCACTTTGGCTTTTTCCTTTTTGCGACTAGGTCCTTTGATTTTAATGTCTAGTTCATTAGTGACTATTACAGCTGCACTGTACATTAACTGGTTCATTTCCAAGATGGATCCTGATTCAATTGTTGAAAACACTGCATTAACCATTATTGTTGTTGTTGTTATAGTGTTGTCTGACATGGGTAACACAAATAGAAATACAACTGATTTAAGAAATCTCCCCTTCCTGTATTTTAACCCCAGTGATGGTGTAATGACTGGCCCGGTTTTAATTTATCTTCTTTCTGCTGGTTGGATATCCCTGTTTCCCTCCTTGTCTTGTAAAAATGATACAGCAAGAAAAAAAGACAGGAAAAGACCATAGCTTTGCTGCTTTCCCTTGCACTTAAGCTAGAAAGGGAAAGTGGCAGGATTTTTATCAATTTCACTTTTCTTATAATCTAGCACTGTTTCAATACACGGAATATCTTTTTTTTAAAAAAAAATGCACATTTTAAATCTTCAAATAGTCAACTTTTAAAAAACATACAGGACAGCAAACAATGTAAGAGTGAAAAGGCATTCCTTCTCAGCCTGCAATAGCCACAGAACTAGAGTGCCTACAATGAAACAAAGTACAGCAGCTAAACAGGACAACATCACTTGAAATGACACAGGTCAGAAAACACAATTTTCAATGTATAGTAGAAAAATACAGTTAAAGGCTAAATTCTAGGCAGGTTAGGTGCAGATATAAGACAACATCACAAATTCCTGCCTTGAAAAAATAGTCAGTGTTCTGGATTCATGCTGGGACAAAATAGCCATTTAGATCTTCTGGGGGGAAAAAAAAAACTCACCAAAAAGAATAATTTCATTTTTGACCCTGTATTAACTATTTCCTCTGAGAAAGTGTTTCCAATTCTCCAATTCCAATTCTAAAATTCACCGTCTTTTGTGAACTGTTTGGAACAGATATTCTCAAAGAGTAAAGATTTATTTAAGATTCCTTCACGGACAATATATTCATTGCATGCATGGGTCAGTATTTTGTTGATTTCAACAAGTTTTTAGTTTTTAATATGAATATGCATTATAGATGACTTCAGAAAACCCTAATATTGTATACACAGCATTTTCTTCCAACTACATTTGTCTCTTTTTATTGGCAAGCACAAAACATACTAAACTTAAGTATTTGCATAATTTCATTTGGGAATTACAGAAATAGAAAGGATTCAAACTATTTTGTTGGGAGAAAGCAATACAATGCAAAATACAAAAGAAACAGTAAATTGCAATTAGAATATATCAACTCCAAAACTAAGCATTATTTTCATGAACATCTATGGGGTGAAGGGAAAAGGGGAGAAATGGCAAAGCATTCTTTGTAGAAGCTTGTTTTCTGTTGTTACGTAATGCAGGCCAAAAATTAAACAAAGTGCATTAAAAAAATAAGAACACACTTTTGTTTCAATGGAATTGACTTGGAAAGATGGTGGAAGATCCAATTGGAGGAAGAGAAGAACATTCATGATTACCTTTGCAAAGGAACTTGTTGAATCAATCTAGAGAGTTGCTGGAGAACAGAAATGACTTGGATCTAAATCTGAGAATAAAATAAATGATTGAAATAAAAATAACTACAGTCCTACAAACATCTGGTATCCAGTTTCTTGTCCTTCCTTAACTATTATCTCACTGCTATAACATACATTTGGGTTTAGCCAGGGACGTGCAGTCACTAGAGGCAGGGGAGGCGGGGCCTCACCAGTCTCCTGAGGGAAAAGAAGAATTTTAAATAATTTTTTTTAAATAATTAAAGCCAGGGTAGTCACAGTGGCTTGGTGTCTGCTCTCAGTGTTAACTATGGGAGGAGGCCAGAGAACTTGGGGCCTCTTTTGCCTAAGGAATTGTTCGCCTTTTAAAAGTTAAGGAGGAGTTAACAAGCGAAAACTTTCATATGCAAAAGAGGCACTGATTCTCCCGCCTCCTGATCGGGGAGCAGCGAATCATGCCTTATGAGCTTACGTTAGCACGCTTACATTGGGCGGACAAGAGGAGAGTTGAGAGAGTTTCCACAGCTGGAAAAGGTGGATCAGACGGAGGGAGGGGGGGTTCAAATTTATTGTAATTTAATTTGTAATTTGTAATTTAATAAAAACATTATTTTTTTATTGTGAGCTTTGTGTGTGTGTTTTTTTTTCTTTATTCACAGCGGTGGGGTCGGAGGAGGCAGGGGGGCAAGGCGGCGGAGCAAGGAAGCGGCAGGGACATTCTCGCCACTGTGTTTCAACAGGCCAGGCGTCTCGCATTTATGTCCGCCATAAACGCGAGACACCTGGCCTGTTGGACACAGCGGTGGTGGTGGGAGGAATTGGCTGGGTGGGCTGGCTGGCTGGGGAGGGGAGACCCCTTTAAAGCCCAGCACCGACTGGGGAGGAGGAGAGCGGTGAGTCCAGGCAGTGAGCAGATCGGGCGGGCTGGCTGCAGGCTGGGGCAGCAGGATTGTGACTGTCCGTATGAGGAGGTGGGGGGCGGGGGCAAGGCGGTGGAGCGCGATGGTGGCGAGAAGCATCTCAGATGGAGCTGGGACACCCGGAAGACAAGCCGGCACTTCGGCATGCCTTTAAGTGCCGGCTTGTCTTCCGGGTGTCCTGGCTCCATCTGAGATGCTTCTCGCCACCGTCACGCTCCACCGCCTTGCCCCCGCCCCTGCCTCCTCCAACAAACAATCCTGATGCCCCGGCCTGCAGCCAGCCCAGCACCGAGCGGGGACGAGGAGGAGGAGGAGGAGAAGAGCGGTGAGTCCAGGCTCGGTGCTGGGCTGGCTGCAGGCCGGGACATCAGGATTGTTTGTCAAAGGAGGCGGGGGCGGGGGCAAGGCGGTGGAGCGCGACGGCGGTGAGAAGCAACACCCCCGCCACTGTGTCTGACAGGCGTCTCACGTTTATGTCCGCCATAAATGCAAGACGCCTGTCGGACACAGTGCCAGGGACGTTGCTTCTTGCCGCTGCTGCGGTCTTGCCTCACCAAGGGTAACCGTCACCGCACGTCACTGGGTTTAGCCCATCAGAAACTGCTTCTTAGGTGTATGCCAGCAGCCAAGCTTATTTCTCTGGGCAAGAAATAGAGGCTTAGTGTGTTGAAGCAACAAATAACTGTGGCTTGGTCAGTCTTCCTGCAAAGATTGGCAGAAATTCCAAAACACTTGATTTGTTATGGCTCATCTTGACTGTTAGTCTTGAACTTGGCTAGAGGCTTCCAAACAGATGATCTAGCATGGACATTTCTTTAAATATATGTGAGAATGAAAGTATATATAAAACAGTTGATCAGAGCAAATATGCAAAGTTTCTCTTAAACCCACACCAATTCACTGCCTTTTCTCTATTTGTCTTTTTATTGGATTATTTTGATTTGCATTTCATAAGGGCTAGCTATTGTTTGTGTAACTGACTTTTCTCCCTTGCGAATTGCACAGAGAGTCTTCTCCCATCCTGACTATAAATGGCAGAAAGAGAATATATTTCTCATTTTCAACTGGAGTTGGGGAGACTCCCACCATTTCTCTGAGCAAGAAGTAGGTATGTTTCTTCCATTCCTTTTTTGCCCAGAGTTGATGAGACAATCCCAATTTTAGAATTTATTCTGTTTCAGTCTTTGTGTCTTTCTCCTTGGTACTATCACCTTATGCTTATGTTTCATCCTTCTCAGTGAAATACTTATTTTCAGAGTCCAAATTACTGGCAAGTGTAGTTTATAATGAGTCAATTTGCATTTGAGATGGTATTGCAAGAAAATTAGGGAAGGAAAGTGTATGTATGCATATTTTATGCTGCCTTCCAATAATCTGTTGAATGAAGTACTCCTCACTGTTCACATATCCATTGAGGTTACCATATGACTACTTATTGCTATCCCCAAACAACAATTCAATGGAGAAGGAGTCATTGAAGGAATAATTTTAATGGAGTCATTGAGCAAGACAATTGCAGACAATTCACTTAACAACCATGGTGGATGTGAGGTTGCAGTCACACAATATCTTACTTAATGATCATGTCACTTATAGTTGCTCGTCAATTTGTGGTTTTTAAATGAGAACTATGTGCCCAAACAACCTCTTTAAACTCAATGTAAATTGTTCTAAACTTGAATATAAAAAATATAATTTCTGTAATAGAGTTGTCAAAGTCTGGGATGCCCAACCTGATTCAGTTGTCTCAGCTACAAATTTTCACAGTTTCAGTCACAATGACTTCCATGGACCTTACCTCATACGTAAGTGATCAGTAGAGGGGACATGCATAAGTGCACAACGTGCATAAGTGCATAAGTACACTCACGTGCCTATCTTCTCAATCATTGTATTTTTATTCTTTTATTCTTGTTCTCATTTTTGTTTGACAAATTCCAATAAATAAATAAACTACCTGTACTGGAAGTAGAACTAAATTTTCACTGTTTGTTCCATGTTCTATATAATATCATTCCTGCCTCTTGGACACTTTATGAATTCACTTCCCAATTGTAAGTGAAGAAAGAATCCATACAAAAATTCATCTGAAGTCTCAGTACAGGACATGCAGATTATTTACCTCTAGTAACTAATTCACTAGAAGGACAACAAGGACTTTTCCCATCCTTGCTCCACTTGAGTAGATTCTGCTATACGCTTCTTATCTTAAAGGCAAAACATTTTTTGATTCTTATAGAACTGATTCCTCAGGCCTATAGCCTGGGGCTTTTCTGTCTAAAGTGTAATTTCTTGCAATTTCTTTGGTAAGCTTAGAAAAGAAGAAATGAAAGGTTGGGGTCATAGACACTCACTTCTGTTTGGATCCAAATAGATTGTGGGTGAAGGGCATCCTGCTGGTCTGGAACAATGGAGCTAGTCAGGAGGAAACAAATATATTTTGGCTGGCTTTTTTAAAAAAATCACCTTTACTCATTTATTTATACAGAACAGAAAAGGAAAAAAACAATACTAAAAAACAAGTGAAAGGAAGAGTATGCCCACACAAAACAGCAACAGTAGATCTGCAGATCTGTCAGCAAAGGAAACAAAAGCCTCTTGATTGGTTTTATTCTACCAAATCAAAATGCAATGTATGACAAAGCAGGATAATAATTATGTAAAATAGTTCACCTTGGTTTTCTGTACCTATTAAATGGAAAATCATAAGATCAGAAGTATTGATAAAGCTCATGTGATAAAGCAGAATAGCTATCTGGCACCGGGAATTAAACTTGCTTTTCTTGAGAATTTGGCAAAAATATATTTATTTCCCAGAACCCAAAAAATTGTATTATTTTTGTGTGAATGTATTTGCTATTTTGAATGTATTTTTGTATGAAAAAACCATTCCTACAATTTATAGAAAGTGCATCAGTTGTCCCTCAAATCCCATACTGAATATTCTGGCTAGAAAGAGAATATTCAGCATATAACCATATTAGAAAACTGTACAGTATTCATGCTATATACCAATTTTTTCTCTTCTCAGTCTTTTCTGCTGTATGTAGCATTTAGAGTGACCATTTGACCTTCTAAGATCTGGTCCTGAATGTCACTGCATCACTACATTAAACAAACAGCTTCCTGCTATCAGAATAGCAAAACTAGACCTCTTGATATTTTTCTTTATCTAATCATCTTCAAAGGTCATTCTCAGAATATAAGTAGTTCAGCTACAAATAAATACACTTTTTCTTCATTGAATGAAAGGGATTTGGTGATTTCATGATACTTACTTTGATGGTCCTTAACTATTCCAGGGTTCATTATTAATAACAAACAAAATGTTTTAATTAAACATAAAAGGGAATGCTTGAAAATTTTGCTGAAATTATTTCAATGTCCTTAGAATTCTTAGACTTCTTCAATACATATACCAAGTTGTTTGAAGCAGGATCACACAGATCCCACCACCCCCCCCCCCTGGGATATTGCAAAAGTTCTAAACTAAAGGTATTCCAGGTTCAGATAAGGCACAATTGAAATAAATAGACTGAAGGTAAGGATAAGACAGTCAACATCAGTATAAGGCAGATCCACATGATCATTTTTTTCTCATACTGCTCTATGTATTTAACTGAAAGCAAACTACAAGTTCAGCATTTGATGCTTTATATTTCAAATAC
Source organism: Thamnophis elegans (assembly GCF_009769535.1). Taxonomy (NCBI): domain Eukaryota; kingdom Metazoa; phylum Chordata; class Lepidosauria; order Squamata; family Natricidae; genus Thamnophis; species Thamnophis elegans. Next base: position 28,244,459 of record NC_045551.1, read on the forward strand.
TTTTATACATATTTTTATTATATCTGAATAAAGTGGTATCTGATTTTTTCTGTAAGCCTGGAAAAGAGATTTGTTATGCTCTGCCATCTGTCACCCAATCCAATCAAGTGCTTTTTCTGCCAGATCATATTATCATTCATGCAAAATACATTTCTATAATCATTGTTACATTATTCATATCCCACTTTCAGACTTTGGACAGATTACCCTAGTCAAAATTAAATCCTACCTTTGATTTTTTGGAATATATATGAAACAGTCAAATATAGCCTGTTATGTCAGTCACCTGATACAATTAACTCACTATGATTCTGCCATATGTAATATGGGCATATAATTTTAGATAGATACTTAAAATAATAAAATTTAACATACTAATAAAAATGGAAATAAGGGGTGTGTGTGCCATTGTGTATATATTTGAATATATTTGTAAAGCAAATGAAAAGAAAAGTAAGTTTATTTATTGTATTTATTGCACTGTGTGTGTATCTAACCAAAGTTCTTGTGCATGTAATCTTTAACTAGGTGAAAAAGTCCATCAAAGGGCAATTTTTTTTAAAAAAAATTCAGGTGTTCAAATGGCTCATTTGCAGAATATACCCAAAATCCAAGGCCAATGACTTGTGTTGGGTTCAAATTTGACAAATTAGTGGTATACCAGCAGCTATGTTGCTACCATGTCACTGCCTAAAGGTTCACTAGACCAGTTTCTCACTAGACCTCCAGTGGCTGACTAATCTTTAAAGGGTTTTGCTGATCATGACTGAAATGAAAGGGGAAAGAAGAAATCATTTGTTGTGTTTTAAGACAAGATGATAATTTATTAAAATAATTTATATTTGTTATGATGGAGAAGATCATTTCTTTATAGAGTTTTCTTTTTCTTTATTGGATTCTGATTTTTTTCTTTGCTGTGCTTTCTGTTTTTTAATCTTTTATTTCTTTATTTTGTCTTAATTTTTATTGTTAATTGTAATCTTTAATAAAATTATGAAAAATGTGTGTGTCTCTGTACTTGTATGAAATCAACCCTTTAAAATCTTGCAAATGTCACTGCAGAAGTGTAACAACAAAATATGTCTGCTGTTTTATAGTAACTTCTAGGTTTCACCTGTTCAATTTAAAGGCGTTATTGAGCAACAAGAAAGTAGAATTCACACTTCAGCTGCTACTTCAGTTTAATTCGTTTGCTTGAGTGAGCAGAATAGTCAGAATGTGGGATATTTGCTGTGAACAACAGCCAAAACAGTTTGTTATTTGTGACAGTGTTCTTTTCTTTTTTCAAAGAATGTTGAAATTATCCAATCAAACCTTTTTATATTTTGAAAAATGAGAAATGTTTTTATTTTGCAGAACTGTTTATCTGCTATGTAGTCACTTTGTCAGCTCCAAGTGTATTATGATGATCTTCGATGACACTCACACCTCAGAAATATTCATTGCAACACTATAATGATCTCTTCTGTTCAAGTTAGATGGCAATTATAATCTCAAGTGAATGCATTAGTAAGTATCACACTTCTCTTTCAGTGAGGCACATTCTCTGCCCAAAGCTACATGCTATTCATGATTATTTTTGTTTCTAAAAAAATGGGGTTCTACTTTTTTCAATTCCTTCCAATCCAACAATGTTAAATTGTAAAGCTTGCCTGATAATCATGGAATCTCACCATCCTTCCATCCTTCATTTTTTTAAAATTTTACATTAAAAGCATATTTAAAAGCATACATTAATATCTAATCTGTGCCTCCTTAGGCCAATCCTGCAGATAATTAAAATCTTGTACTCATTTCAAGAATAACTTAGTTTTTTTGCATTTGCTAGTCTGGAAGGACAGGGTTAATTTCTATTTAGCTAGCTTATGGGTAAATTTGGCAACCCTGGCCTTGCTCCCTTCATAAGGAAGTGTTCAGGTGTTATTGCTTACTTCCCCTTTGTCACTTCCTGTGGTACAAGCATTGATGAGAGAAAGGAAATGAGGCCATTCCAACCTCCATCTTCCATCCAGAGAAGCTACTCACAATTTTTCAGCTACAATCTCGATTCATCTGGGGGTATTGCAGGTGAGCGAAGTATCATTACACACCTTTAGGCAGTTTAGGCCTGGGGGGGATGCAGGTCTGGGGGGGATATAGGTTATAGTTTTGGCCTAGATAGTAAGTAGTTATAGTAGTTATGTTATACTTAGGAGAACATGTCTCTTTTATGGAGCATGGCTACTAGTTGTTATTTGTCTTGCAATTATATACAATTGCTTATTTTTTTACAATTTTACTGGATCTTGCAGCATTGAATAAAGTTTAAAGATAAAGGTAAAGGTTCCCCTTGCACATATGTGCTAGTTGTTCCCAATTCTAGAGGGCGGTGCTTATCTCCGTTTCAAAGCCGAAGAGCCAGCACTGTCCAAAGACATCTCCGTGGTCATGTGGCCGGCATGACTAAATGTGAAAGATGCATGGAACACTGTTACCTTCCCACCAAAGGTAGTTCCTATGTTTATACTTGTGTTAGATACTTGCTTCAACTATAGTTGTTTCCACCAAGGTCCTCTGTTCCGGCGGGAACAGAGGTTTAATCTCATTAGTCAAAGGGTCTGACAGTTCCCTATAAAAGGGCTGCTGTCAGACTCAACCTTCACTGGATTGTTCTTACTTCTCGTACTTAATAAAGAGCTGTTGTTGCCTTTAACCTTGTGTGCCTTTCCATTACCCGATCTAACACTGATGACGAAGGTGGGATTGGAAGGCAACTAGGTGAACCAAAAAGAGTGTAGCAATCCAACAAGTACATCCAGCCCGGAGCTCAGAGCGGCTTCAAGCAGCCATTTTTGAGCGGCAAACTCAAAACGCCCTCAAAACACAAAATGGCCATGCATGCCCCACCAACTCCATATGACCCAGTCACTGAGCACTGGGACTCATATATGCTGAGATTTGACTGCTTCCTCAAAGCCAATGACCTCATGGGCCTTTCTGAAGCCTGCAAGAAGAACATGTTCCTCGGATACTGTGGCCAGGAAGTATTCGAAATGGTGAAAGACCTCTCTGAACCAACGCCGCAAGAATCGGTCGCTTGGTCTCTGCTCCAGCAGATGCTGAGGACCCACTATGCTCCCAAGCCATCCAATCATATTTGCTGGCACGAATTTAACATTCGGAACCAGAAGAAGACCGAATCGATCAACAAATACGTTGCGGTGCTATGAAAGGCCGCAGTGTACTGCAAGTTCCGAGACCTAGATGAACTTATTCTTGACTGCATAATATGTGGTATGCAGGACATTAATTTACAGAGCAGGTTACTCGCTAAATCTAACCTCACTCTACAAATTGACTTGGACGAAGCCAGGGCATCCGAATTGGCCTTCAAATCCACTGAGACTCTGCAGAGCCAAAACGTTCCACAAGACATGCGAAAGAGTACATGAGTACATCACGAGGCTGCAGAGACTGAGAGCTCAGAAGGCAAGGAAGATGACAGCTGCCGCATGCACAGTAGCCGTGCCTAGCCTGTGCGCAAATTCAAACCACGTCTCCTGCCTTGTGCTAGCTGTGGAGGAGACCATGCCAGATCGGCTTGCTCTTTCCGCGACGCTACCTGCCAGCGCTGCGAGCGAAAAGAACACATTGCCAAGGTGTGCTCGAGCAAACTCCCTGCAACTACCTGGCAGCCAAGAAGCAGACCTGACCGCCAGCAGAGGCCCAACCAAGGGGCCTGGCAGAAGCCTCCATGGTGCTCGGAGGGTGACAATAGAGTCACCTACCATATCTCAATTGGCCAAGCCCGCACCAGGTGGCCAAAAAAGCTGAAGGTCACAGTTCTATCGAGGACTCCCCATGTGAGATGGAGATCAACACTGGGTCATCACTGACCATCATGCCGTGGTCTACATTCAAGCAGGCTATCCCTAGCCTGAAGAAACAACATCTACGGACCCCTGACATCTGCCTTCACGATTACCAGGAGAACTGGGTCCCCATTGTGGGCCAAGGCACCTTCTGAGTGAAATTCAAACACTTCAGCGGCCAGCTCCCAATGACGATGGTCAGTGGTGACCTATAGAGCCTCCTGGGACTTGACTGGTTCGAAGCCCTGGGCCCAGAAGTGACAGGTATCACCACCTTGAAAGACGAAAACGTCGAAGCCATTTTAAGGAGTTCAAGGACGTCTTCGACACCAGTCTGGGTAAGTATGTGGGACTCCAATCTCCTTTAATTTGGACCCCAATATAGCTCCCATAAGGCTAAAACCCAGGAGAGTACCTTTTGCTCTCTGCCCCAAAATTGATCTGGAAATTGACAAGCTCATAGGTCAGGGAATCCTAGAGCTGGTTGATCATTCACACTGGGAGACCCCTATAGTGACACCTGTCAAATCTGATGGGTCTGTCCATATCTGCGCGGACTATAAATGCACAATCAATAAAGCATTGCAACAAAGCGCTTACCTTGTACCCATTGTACAGCATCTACTTCATTCTTTAGGCCCCGGCAAAATATTCACTAACTTGGACATGGGGCAGGCATGCCAACAATTGGCTGTAGATGGTGCTACGGTGGAGGCCCAAACCACTGTGATGCACAGGGGTGCATTCAAATGTCACAGCGTGCAATTTGGTGTTAGTATCGCCCCAGGACTGTTCCAAAGCATCATGGAATGGCTTTTGCAGGGGATTCCAGGAGCCGTCCCCTGTTTTGACAACATCTTGGTATCGGCTGTAAATGAAGTGCAACTTTTCAAACGTTTGTGAACAGTTTTGACCAGAATTCGAGACAAAGGCCTCCGTCTCAAAAAAGAAAAATGCCAAATTAACATGCCAAGAGTTGAATTCTAAGGCTACCTAATCGAGGGCTCTGGGATTCACCCGACCATCCAAAAAATTCAAGCAATTCAGGACACCCCTACACCTCGCAATCAAACCGAGCTATAGACATTCCTCAGGCTCCTTAATTTCTACAGCGTCTTTCTTAAACACAAAGCCACCATTGCTAAGCCCTTACACTGTCTCCTGGCAAAGAATGCGAAGTGGCATTTACCGCCACATTTGCCGCAGTAAAAAGACTTCTGTCGGTGGACACTTTTCTGGTGCAGTACAGCCAGAACCTGCCGTTGGTGCTGACCTGCGATACTTCCCTGTTTGGCATCAGCGCTGTCCTCAGCCACTGCATGCCCAACAGAGCCGAGGCTCCCATAGCCTTTTACTCTAGGACCTTCTCCGCTGCAGAGTGGAATTACAGCCAGCTGGACCATGAGGCTTTGGCTGCAGTGGCCGGAGTAAAGAGGTTCCATGAGTACCTCTATGGCCATGACTTCAAAGTAATTACAGACCACAAAATGCTACTGGACTTATTGGCTGGGTACCAATGTACCCCAGTGTCATTATCACCATGGATGACCAGATGGACCATTTTCCTGGCTGCCTACTCCTACTGTCTCATCCACTGACCAAGCTCCACTTTGGGACACGCCAATGCTTTGAGCTGTTGCTTGCTGCCTCAACTTCTTGTTGACCTTACTCCCAAGATGCCAGTCCTCCTCATTGACTGCCTTGAAACTGGCCCTGTCTCATCCAGTGTCATTGCCTGCCACTCTGCAAAGGACTCCACCATCAAACAAATTTTGAACTGGGTGTGGAGGGGGTGGCCTAAGGGGCCTATTGGGGCTGATTTCAAAATGTATTTTAGCAAATGTGATGAGTTATCAGTTGTAAATGGTTGTTTACTGTGAGGGGACCAGGTCATTGTTCCACCCAAACTGTGCATTGCAGTATTAGAGGCTTTACACATAGGGCATCCTGGAATTGTCAGGATGAAGTCTTTGCTAGGAGTTACGTGTGGTGGCCTAACATGGACAGGGAGATTGAAGAATGGGTGGCTACCTGCACACCGTGCCAGGAGTCCAGACCAGTTCCCCCAGAGGCACCCGCTAAGGACTGGGAGTGACCTCAAGCACCATGGTCTAGGGTACACATTGATTTTTCTGGCCCAGTTCATGGCCAGACATTCCTAGTAGTTGTGGACGCCTACTCGAAATGGCTAGAGGTAATCCTGATGACTTCCACTACGGCAGAAGTGGTCATCAAGGTACTACGGAGACTTTTCTCCATGCACGGCTGCCCAATGTTTAGGTCTCTGACAACGGGCCCCAATTCATGGCCATGCAATTCGAGACCTTCTTAACAGCTCAGGGAATCAGACATGCCCTGGTCACACCATTACATCTGGCCTCCAATGGTTACGTGGAGAGAATGGTGAGATTTGCAAAAGAGGCCCTATCCAGGATGGGCCCAGGAGATTGGCAAACACGGGTTGATCACTATTTGCTAATTCAGCACATCATACCCAGTGCCACTACAGGGAGAAGCCCCTCCAAGCTTCTCATGGATCGCTGGCTAGGGTCCCATTTAGACCGGCTACACCCAAACTATTCTCCCTCATGGCCCTCTGACTCCACAAGCAATAATTTTAGCATAGGGGACTTGACATATGCCCACAACTACGCCGGGGGAACTCTGTGGATTCCTGCCACAGTGATAGGCATCACTTGGCCTCGCTCTTATCTTGTAGAGCTTGAGGACGGTCGGAATTGGAGGAGGCACATTGACCAACTACGTGGCCGCCTCTCCAACTCCACTCTTAGACAACCAGAGATAACTCCTGCATGAGTTAGCCAAAGCCCTCCCCAAATGGAGCAAATACTCACTCCTTCCACAGGCAGCTCAAGCCCAAGGGTACCAGGAAACTTATCTGGTTATGTTGCAGGCCTGCAGCGAGCTCTGAGCAAACCGACTCTAAAAGCTCCAGCCGCGGCCTTTGAAAGGTTCCAGGAGCTTCCACCAAGCGGAGCCTCAGAGCAACAGGTCCATATGACCTGTACAAAGAACACCCTCTGACTGAACTGCGCAGGTCTGGCAGAGCTACCCAAAAGCCCGCCTACCTGCGTGACTACGTAACGAGTAGGATTATTCCATCTAAGAGGGGAGGGGTGTTAGATACTTGCTTCAACTATAGTGGTTTCCACCAAGGTCCTCTGTTCCGGCAGGAACAGAGGTTTAATCTCATTGGTCGAGATTATACAGTATACAATTGCTTATTTTTTTACAATTTTACTGGATCTTGCAGCATTGAATAAAGTTTAAAGATAAAGGTAAAGGTTCCCCTTGCACATATGTACTAGTTGTTCCCAATTCCAGAGGGCGGTGCTTATCTCCGTTTCAAAGCCGAAGAGCCAGCACTGCCCAAAGACATCTCCATGGTCATGTGGCCGGCATTACTAAATGCCAAAGATGCATGGAACACTGTTACCTTCCCACCAAAGGTAGTTCCTATGTTTATACTTGTGTTAGATACTTGCTTCAACTATAGTTGTTTCCACCAAGGTCCTCTGTTCCGGCGGGAACAGAGGTTTAATCTCATTGATCAAAGGTTCTGACAGTTCCCTATAAAACGGCTGCTGTCAGACTCATCCTTCACTGGATTGTTCTTACTTGTTGTACTTAATAAAGAGCTGTTGTTGCCTTTAACCTTGTGTGCCTTTCCATTACCCAATCTAACAACTTGCATGCTTTCAAACATGCCAGGTTGGCAGAAGCTGGGACAAGCAACGGGAGCTCAGTCCATTACCCAGTGCTAGGGATTCGAACCACTGAACTGCCAACCTTTCTGATTCAGCATCTTAGCCACTGAGCCCTTTGAATAAAGTTTAGATGGTGAAACACTGTCTCCTTTATTGAATAGAAATAAAAGTTAACTGCCTGGATAGCTTTCCATAGAGCTACAGGATTACGGATTGGTGAGTTCATTATAAGTACTTTATGGCTCCTGTCTGTAGGAAAGCTTATATATGGAATAATGCACTCCCATTAAAATAAAAAACTCCTGCTTTGCAAGAAATGCATTCAGAACCTCCCAAAATAAAATCTAGTAGTTAATATGCTACAGTAAGCATTAGGTCTACTGATTTGCACCAATTTAGGAAAAACCCTTTCCATACTACCACCTCTTACAGTACTAGACAACACAGTATCAACAGTAGAGAACTTCACCTTTCTAGGTTCTATCATAACTCAAGATGTAAAATGGACACCTAACATCAAAAACATCTTTAAAAAAGCACAACAAAGAATGTTCTTTCTGTGCCAACTCAGGAAGCTCAAACTGTCCAAGGAGCTGCTGATACAGTTCTAAAGAGGAATTATTGGGTCTATCATGTGCACTTCTATAACTTTCTGGTTTGGCTATGCAACCCAAAAACACAAGCCCAAATTTCAGACGATAATTAGAACTGCAGAAAAAACTATTATTACCAACCTGCCTTCCATTGAGGACCTGTACACTGCACGAGTCAAAAAGAGGATTGTGAAAGTATTTACAGACACCTCACATCCTGGACATAAATTGTTTCAACTCCTACTCTCAAAATGACACTATAGAGCACTGCACACCAAGACAACTAGACACAAGACCTTTTTCCCCCCAAACACCATCACTCTGCCAAATAAATAATTCCCTCACCACTATCAAACTATTCACTAAAGCTGCATTACTATTACTATTAGTCTTCTCATCGTTCTTATCACCCATCTCCTCCCACTTATGACTACATGGCTGTTACTTTGTTGCTTGTATTCTTACAATTTATATTGATATTTATTGTTTCCTGATTGCTTATTTCTACCCTATGACTACCATTAAGTGTTGTACCTTATGATTCTTGACAAATGTATCTTGGTTTTTTATGTACCCTGAGAGCATATACACCAAAAACAAATTCCTTATGTGTCCGATCACACTTGGCCAATAAAGAATTCTATTCTATTCTATTCTATTCTATTCTATTCTATTCTATTCTATTCTATTCTATTCTATTCTATTCTATGCTATCCTATCCTATCCTATCCTATCCTATCCTATCCTATCCTATCCTATCCTATTTGAATATTCAATTCGATTTCATAAATTAAGATAAGAAGTCAAGTTAAAGTGTATGCACCAGTCTGTAAATTGAGTTCTAAACTTGACTCAGTTGATAAATACAGCTGAATTTTTAAATGTAAAATATGCAAATATATAAGTGTTTGCACAATCTTTCTAAAATGTTCAGGTAGGAGAAAAACACTGATATTTCCTGATCAAGCACAAATATAGAAGTAAATCTTTGATTGCATTATTCAGGTCAGCCAGAATGGGTGAATTTTTCACTTGATTTAACAGCTAGATCAGTTGTGCTGGAATTTTTGTCACTGAAATACATTTAATAATTTCATAAACTCACATTTATTTTAAATATCATTAACCCCATTGGTACTGAAGTGTACCTAACATAGATACCAAATGGATAAACGCTGTGTGAATGAAGATTTTAAAGTATTTTTTAAAAAATCATCCTTTATATATACTACCTCTTGGAAATTTATGGAAACAACACAAATTAAAATGTTTAGCTCCCGCTTTGAAATGCTATCATACCACCTTTTTATTCACTTGGGCATTTGAAAGTACTGTACTGAAATGTATAATTTACATTGCAGTTTTATGTTAATATTATTCTAGATTTGTTTGTTTGTTTATAATAAATTTAATGAACTGTCTTGTGGTATAGTGTTTTTCATCTCTGTACCCTACTTTTGTCTTAGGTGAAAAATAAGATGAAAACAGTTACAATCAATAACACATTTTAAAAGCTTGGCAGAGATTTTGTTTCTTCATTCATTTACTAGATGGCAGGCATTTATAAATAATATCCCACAATTGCACTTTGAAATGATCTACTCTATCATCTTATGAAGACTTAAAGAGAATGTGTGAGATATGTTCATAGCAACTATAGTAATATTCCACTTTAAAATAAACACAAAATGTGGGACATAAACTAAAAAGAATAACTTCCATGTCTTGTCTTTAATAAAAGTTCTGCAAATGCAGGTCCAACGTGGATTATCGGCACTATTTTTCTTTCTCTTCCTTCTATACTTATAGTGTATAGTTTGGTGATACAACTCTTGACCAGAGTAGCAATTTCAGAATGTGTCCTTTATGTCTTTCCCTTTGCAATTGTACCTCTCAGGAACTGAAGCTATTGTGCTGGGTTCTCCAAAAATAATTGGTTAAATGTCAGAGGCTGAAATCATGCTATTAAGCTGAACATCTATCTTCTTCTTTCTACAGTCTTTGCTCTTGGTTTTATTAGATGCCAGCCCACACTTTGGAAATAATTTCAAGGTACTTGTCTCTTCTTTTTCCATTTAACAAATGTACTTCCATCCATCAGAGTTTGTCTACAAAAGCTTCTTAAATTCAGAGATTTCTTGCTTTAGTGTTTTAGTGTTGAAAAACATACTTTCATTTTTGTGGAAGTGGAAACTCTTAATCTGATTATTAGGATTTATGAAAAACTAAACAATAGCTAAGAAGTAAACCAGGGATCTCAAAATCAGCAAACTTATTATCTGCTTAAGGGAATTGTCCAGGTTCTTAGCTGCATTTGAAATTTATGAAAATATATAGATTTAACTATTGATTTGAAAATTCAATTCAACTTTTTCTCTGTCTCCCAACTCACCCTTCCATCTTTTCCCTCTTGTTTGAAACTATATGTCTTGCAGGTTTTACAACAAACTTTTATAATTTTCTATGGCAGCAAAATATTTCATAAACAAATAATTTGATTCTAATTGAAAGAATTATCTTGCATATGTGATGTGTGAAGGAGTGGCAAAAGATGAATATCAAGCAATGCTGTTTATTTCTCTTCATTAAACCCATTAATGGTAAGTCAATAAAGATTATTTTATTTTATTGCTATTATTTTAATGGTATTAATAAGCATTGACTTTAGAGATTCTGAAAAAATGCATGTTTACAGAGATGATTTTCTTTTGGCATGCTATAATAGAATTGAGAATTTTGATATTCCTTTTTATTATTGGTGCAGAATGTGCCAATTCAGTATGATTTTAAATATTTATCGTATGTACACAAATGTAAAAAGTTAACAGTTTAATCTGGTAAACGCCAATATTTTTACCTACAATTGCTGTTATCAGATGTAGTTTCTTTGAAGGTAGCTAAATTTTATTATATTGTCCACAAAATTAAGCAGACTTTGCCCATCTATCACTAATTGTAATATATTATCTTGCCTTTATTATTATTCTTTTTAATGCTGCTTATTTGTAATGCTGGTCAGTGACCATAATAAAAATTATTATTATTATCATTTGGTTTTAATTGCAAACATATCTGAACTTCAAGAAATAAAATGAATAAAAGAATGAACTAAAATTATTTATTATCTCTGTCTTTATGAAACAATAATGAGCAATAAAAATTTGTGGGCTTCCATGGATTATAGTAATCCCAAAATGGGCAATAATAATATCTGATCATCTTAAATATGTTATAATTCTGCAAGTATTTGATTGCATAAATGGCAACATGATGTAGTGGTCATCTTTTTTATTTGAAAATGAATAAACACTTTAAAAAGCTATTAAAGCAGGAGAAAATTAAAACATCCCATGGATTGGATTGTTCTAATTAGGTATAAATCCTAAAAATCAGATTTTTTTTTGTACAATATGTGCTTTTCTATGGACTTACATCCTTCAGGTAATTCACACAGCTAAATCTGGAGCTCTCAGTTATTTCAATGGTTGTGAACTTTGTGGATACCAGTGGGAATTTAATTCCACAACAGCAGTGGTGGTTTTGAGGGCTGCTTGTCCAGTGGGGCATGTCACATTTTCTGCCTCAGCTATCTGTATAAATCTGTCAGAGAAAGGCAGATTGAAACAGGTAAAGCTCACACACTTCTATGAATGAGTGATTTGCTACTCAAAGAGCTGGCAGATTTTTTTTATTTTTTTTTTTAGTTGTTGGCAACTCTTCTGGTCTGGAATCATTCTTTCACAGATGGATTTATCCATGTTTGAAGCTGAGTATTTTTATTCATGCAGAGTAAACTCTAAAGAAATAAAGCACAGAGAAAAATTGATATGTATAAAAGTACATTGATTTCATTTAAAAAAAAATAAGATGTAACCCAGATTTATGTTTTCAGTTTTGTTTTCAGTGACATTATCTGCATTTGTAAGTTTGAACAATCATGCTGTCAGACTTTGAAGCCATCTTTGTATTGGGCCTCAAGCCTACCACATATTCAAACATATTCTACTCTAGGAAACTGGGAGGAGGGATGGTATGGAGCATGGCAGATATGTAGCCAAAATAGCGTTCCTTCTCAGAGAGTCAATGTCATCTTGTCCCTCACCTGGACTGACGTGACTGGGAGGAATCTTCCTTCATGACAGTGACTGATTGGGCCATGTGATGGACATGTGGGTGCTGGGGCAGGGTCCTAAACTTTCAACTGGGTGGGGAAAACCTGGAAGCTTTCAAATTCAGGTTTTCCCAGATGTACCAGCATGTCCTCTCTAATAAATTGGAACTTTGGTCTTGGACTCTTATTAGATTGAGGATGCTATCTCGAACCCTGACATTAACCACGAATCTGAAAGCTTCCAGAATTCAATCAAATTTTATCAGTCAAATAGATTTTATTATTTGAATTTCAGTTATTTCTAAAAGACATGAAATCATATGGTTTAAGCTTCCTTTTTGCATAAGCCTTGGTGCTCATTGTTAATTGGTTCTGGGAGGCATGATGAGTACCAAAAACAATGTATAACAAATATTTTTTCCTTATAAGGAATAATATAGTGAGTCGCAAGACAGCCAACTTTGAGACGTTTTAGCTTGTGGGTTGAGTACAAACAATGAGCACAAGGGGGAAAAAATTCACATCACATGTGAAAGTGCCAAATGTGATGAGCTTCCACTGTATATCAGATTAAGTAAATAAAAAGTATTTACAAATAGTATCTAGATAAATGGATTCAAAGACTATGACAACATGTTTATATAAAGCATGTTTTTTTTTCTGTATTATCATTTTTTTTCTGGATTTGTATGAAATGATAAACCACAATGCAACTATAATAGAATGTATCAATAGAAGAGAATATTTGTAGCTGTGGAATTTTTGGTGCTTTATGATTTCAGCTGTTGGTTTTTTTTTTTGTTTTTTTTTTGCAAATGTTTCATTTCCAAACTAGGTAATATCATCAGTGATATTATTACTTAATTTGGTAATGAAACATCTGCAAGAAAACAACAAAGTTCAGAAAGCACAAAGGAACCCTATATGGACTGTAATTCACAAACGCCTAAAATTATTACCATTATTTCAAAATCCCAACAAGGATCCAGTTCTATTTAACCAATACCTATAGCTTTATACCCAATCTTTCTTTTTTATTTGATGAAAGTGCCTTATTCACTTTCCTTTCATTCTTAAGTCATTACAGTTCATAGAAATTCACATTTTAGCAGCAGTATTGAGAAATGTAGCTCAAAGATGCCAGAGGTCCCTTTAGATCTAATAATGGTGTGCTGATTTTCTTGTCCTTTTTAAAAGTTGTCATTAAGATGCCCAAACTAAACTTCAAAAGAATAGCATATAAAGAGGCAAGTACAGCCTTAATTATCAATAGAATCATGATTTTATTGAGTTTTTAAATTCTCAAAGTTGATTCTTTTCCTAATTCACTGACTGTTACGGATAGGGCTCAGGTAGGGGATATTAATATCTTGTTCTTTTATTTTTCAAGGAACAACATATCCATTGTATTTGACATTTATACAGTAATTCAGGATAGATAAGCTGCTAAAATAGCAAAAGGAATGTTGATCAGACTTGAAAGCCAGACTGTTTCATTTCTAGCAGCATACATTATTGGAATATCATTTAACAAGGTTTTAACAGATTTTAGCACAAGAATTAATAATTGATAGTTATAATAATAGGTAATTACCTTGTAATATACCCAGAATATCACAACTCTCTGATTAGCTGAACATAAATCCATACATGTTTGTTGATCTTATAAAGTTGTACCCAAATTTGTAAAATATCAGAAAATTTTGGTGCAAGCAACAAAGTGACAGTATAAGAACGAGGGGAAAACAAAATCCATAACCAAGTAAATGTATGTTCATTTAAAGTAACGACCAACTCTTAAGGAGCAATCAAAGGCAGAGTAGTAATTGTTCTCTAGCAAAATCAGAAAAATCAGATGAAGTGGGTCAATCTGAAGGAACAAGAAATGTCACCCAAGTCTTTAGCTTTGAAACTGGAAGGAGCTGAGACACTTGTGTAGAAGTGCATGTGACTTGTCCACGTCCCCTTTTAATTGCAATATACTACCCCAACAGAATTACATCAAAATTCTTAAAATAGTTTATGATTCAAAAAGCCATTTTGCATAAAGGCTCAAAGAGCTAAATAAAAGGAAGAATAAAAGGATTTCGAAACTATATAATTAGCTTTTAAAAATTACCTTTGTTAAAATGACAAAAGATATTAAACTTCCAGGTTTCATATGCAGCTATGAACTTTTGTGTTGCATTGAATTCAGGAAATCTCTGTCAAATTGATAGGTTTGCTTGAAAAGAACTTGTGGGGAAGGTGGTCTCTAAAATGTTACCATATGTGTCAAGTCAATGGTGTTGCAGTTCTCTTTTCCAGTCATATTCAGAGCTAAAATCAATCATTTGGTAAATCTGCAATAGTACAATTTAACATTTCCTTCTATTTTTAAATTGTATGGATAATGAAAATATTTATGCCTTTTTAAAGCATACACTTGTACCTCTTGAATAATAGCCTTGAGAGTTTACACAAACAGAATAACAGTACATCAATCCAACCTTTTTCCTTTCTTCTGTTCAGTCATATTCAGTCTTCAGAAAATGCCTGGAGAAGTCCCTACAGTTTATTTTGCAAGGTTTTTTCCAAAATGGTTTGCCATTGCCTCTTCCTGGGGTTGATAAAAAAAATAACTGGCACAAGGCCACCCAGCTGGCTTTATGCCTTAGGCAGGACTTTTAACCACCAGATCAAACTGTCTCTCAGTCTTTTGAAAACATCTATCTTATGGTGACACTCATAACTAGGGTGACCAGACGTCCCGCATCTGGTGGGACAGGCACGACTTTTCATCATTTTTCCCGCGTCCTGTCCAGTTCTCAAAAAAACCCGCTTTATTTTGGGGCTCGCTGGCTCCCCCACCCATCAGCTGCTGCTAGCTCGCTCATTAGTTCCCCCATCTATTTCTAAAAATCTAAGCCACCCCAGCCTGCCGCTCACGGATTGGCCTGGACTCCAGCCAATCAGTGAGCTGGCTGGGATGGAAAATGCGGCGTGCTTAAAGTTTTCCATCCCAGCCAGCTCACTGATTGGCTGGAGTCTGCTTAGCACGCCGCATGAGTCGCAGGAGTCTCCATTTCAT
Organism: Thamnophis elegans; assembly: GCF_009769535.1. NCBI lineage: Eukaryota > Metazoa > Chordata > Lepidosauria > Squamata > Natricidae > Thamnophis > Thamnophis elegans. Next base: position 28,259,812 of record NC_045551.1, read on the forward strand.
TTCGCCTTCGCGGCCATTTGCTTTGTTTTGCTGCTTCACTGGTGAGTAAACCGGGAATTAGTAACCTGCGCGGGGTTAGTGAAACAGCTGCCGCTGCCCTCCTCCCCTTCCCTTACCTTCCCTGTGTGCAAGAAAGGTGCCCACTTGCCAAGCGCCACCGCGCTGGTTCCTTCGCGCCCCTCCCACCCCTCTGCCTCCTCAGACCTCCACGCAAGAGCTGCGGAGTGAACGAACGGCCATGGCCGTCGTTTTAAATGAGGCTCCGCTCGCTGCTCATCCCGCTCTGAGCTGGGAAAGGGGCGCTTTGGCAGGGTTTCCGCAGTGCCCCCAAGGACCGTTGCACAAGGTCGTCGTCGTTGGCTGCTGCTGCCGCTGCTGAGAGCCTTTAGTAACCTGTGCGGGGTTAGTGAAACAGCCGCCACCGCCCTCCTCCCCTTCCATGTGTGCGAGAAAGGTGCCCGCTTGCCAGCCCGCGCCAGCCCGCTCACCCTTGGGCTCCGGGGGCAGCACCTTCCCAGCTCCGTCGCTGCCGCACTGCTTCCTTCGCACCCTGCAGAGTTTTCCCTGTGTCTCCCAGGTTGCACCCGTCCTGTGTGCGAGAAACTCCGCAGGGCACGAAGGAAGGCGCTGGGGAGGTGCTGCCCCCGGAGCCCAAGGGTGGGCGGGCGGACTGGCGAGCGGGCGCCTTTGTCTCCCAGGTTACGCCCGTCCTGTGTGCGAGAAAGGCGCCCACTCACCAGCCCGCGCCGGCCCGCTCACCCTTGGGCTCCGGGGGCAGCACCTTCCCAGCTCCGCCGCTGCCACGCTGGTTCCTTTGCGCCCTGTGGAGTTTTCCCTGTGTCTGCCAGATCGCGCCCGTCCTGTGTGCGAGAAACTCCACATGGTGCGAAGGAAGGCGCTGCTCTTCTCCGCCCTCCGCGTGGTGTTGGGCCTTTTTTTTGCCGTCAGTGGGGGATCGCCGGAGACACCCACCGGCAGATGGTGAGCGGGGAGCCTCCGAGGCGGGAGGGATGGGGACAGCTCTCCACTAGACTCGCTGCCAAACTGGACGGGGAAAGGAGAAAGCTGTTCCCACCAGCCGAAGTCAGAACCATGCTGTGACCAAAGTTTGGAGAAAAATGGTTTTGTGTGTGTGTGTGTGTGTGTGTTTGATTGAGCGAGGGATCCGGTAAGGGAACTGCACCTATTTAGAAAAGGTAAATTATTGCAAACATGATCAGTCAAAGATAAGTATGGGGACAGGTTGGGTGGTAGAGAGAAAGTGATAAAAGAGTGGGAGAGAGGAAGAAAATAGAGGGGAGAGAGACAGAAAGAGACAGAGAAGGAGAGAGAAAGTGACAGAAGAGTGGGAAAGAAGGAGAGAGAAAGAAAGAAAAAGAGAAAGAGGGTAAGAGAGAGAGAGAGAAAGAGACAAAGAGGAGAGAGAAGGGAGAAGGAGAAAGTAATAGAAGAATGGAAAAGGAGGAGAAAGAGAAGAGAGACAAAGAGAAAGAGGGTGAGAGAGAGAAAGAGACAAAGGAGAGAGAAGGGAGAAGGAGAGAGAAACTGACAGAAGAATGGAAAAGAAGGAGAGAGAAAGAGAAGAGAGACAAAGAGAAAGAGGATGAGAGACAGAAAGAGACAAAGAGGAGAGAGAAGGGAGAAAGAAAGAATAAGTGAAGGAAGAATGGAAAAGAAGGAGAAAGAGAAGAGAGACAAAGAGAAAGAGGATGAGAGAGACAGAGAGAGAAGAGAGGAAGAGGAAAGAGTAGGAGAGAACATCTCATTTCAACCCTGAGATGCAAATATTCTCTTTGATTGGTAATTTTATTTGCCCATTTACTATCCAATACTTTCATTTCTCCTTAAGTTCATGAAGAATTCCCTTCTTTTTATTGAATTTATCACAATACCTTGAGAACAACTTTTTCAGCATAGCTTTACAGCTATTTAAAATATATAGTAATTTAGGTCAGGTTTTCAGAGCATAAGTCAATGGTTGCGACCATTTTTCACACTTAGCGACCGTTGCAGCATCCTCATGGTCACGTGATCACAATTTTGTTTGGCAACAGATTCATATTTATGCTGGTTTCAGTGTCCTGGGGTGACCTTTTGACAAAATATAAAATTTTTAATCAAGCCCCCCCCCCCCCCTCCCGGTCAATGGTGTCCCTCTTTACCAATCTGAAAATCTGGTCACCTTACTCATAACTGAAATAGGCATCTCAAGCATTGAATGTGTGGAAAAAATAATACGCTTAATATGTTCCCAAGTGCTTAAGAACAGTTTGTTCAATCTATTTACTCTGGCAGCAGGCAAACCAGTTAACTCAGATCAGGATTTCTTATGGTAGAATAAGTTATCATTTGTAATGAATAAGCATTTCATAAAACTGTTTTCACTCATTCTGTTTCAGCTTCAGCTCCACGGCTTCTATGGCTTTTGCTTGAAAGAGAAACAAAATGGATGCTGGGCTGGGATAGAGCAATAAGTTAAAAAAAATGTGGCATTTTATATGGCATGACTATTAGCCTCTGTTTCCGATTATAATATGTTAGTGGGTAGGGAACTTGTGCTTTCCAGAATTCATTTGTGATTATGAAATAGTTAAACCTCTTAAAATATCTCCGAACTTCATGAATATTCTGTGCAAAGTGAACATGCTAGTCTTATTAAAGTAATTGGTGTTGTACTATTTTTAAGCCCTAGCAAATATTTTACATTTTCTGTCTTAGAAAACTGGTTTCTTGCAAACAGTTTCTTGATTATCAGCATTAAAGAAATAGCATTTCTTTCTTAAACTATTTTCAGAGTGTAGTAGAGAACAGCATAAACAAAAGAAGCAAATTGACTGCTTCACCATGATTCTTGAGATAGAAACAATAACTTTGAAGCATTCAAAATAATTTAAAATTAGGGCTTAAAAGGTTGTTTACAGTTTCATTGAGAATTCACAAAGTTGAAGTACACTCTGAATTAATATAAATTTTAAGTACAAGTAGTCTTCAACTTACAACAGTTCATTTAGTGTCCATTCAAAATTACAACAGAGCAGAAAAAAGTGACTTATGACCATTTTTCACACTTAGAACTGTTCCTTAGTCTAGTGATCAGATTAGTCCTTTAGTCATGTGATCAAAATTCAGACACTTGGCAACTGGTTCATATTTGCGATGATTGCACTATCCTGGGTTCACGTGATCACCTTTTGTGACCTTTGGACAAGCGAAGTCAATGGAAACCAGATTCACTGAACCAACCATGTCACTAACTTAACAATTGCAATGATTCATTTAACAACTGTGGCAAGAAAGGTTGTAAAACTTACTTAACAAATGTCTCATTTAGCAGCGTTCTCATTTTGGGCTCAGTTGTAGTTGTTATTCAAGGACTACCTGTATTTGTATTCCTCCAATTTGTACATCATAATAGCTCACAGGAGTAGCATTGGGAGGGGGTCAAAAATTAGTTAAGATAGTGATCATAACTATGCCATTGAAGTCTCTCTCCCTCCCCCCCCCTCTCTCTCACACACACAGAGGCGGGGAGGAAAGGAGAGATTTTTAACATTGGGGCTTTGCATGGTCCTGGTACCACTTTATTTTATTTTGTATTTCGCTGAAGACACCTTCAGCTTCTTGATTATTCATAATGAAATTTTATAGAGAGTAAGATTCTCCAGGAATTCTTAAGTTGGAAGAAGATGAAAGTTATAAAGCATTAACTATATTTCAAAATATTTGTTGAAGTTTAAATTTGTTTATTTTTTTAAAAAGTGTCTTATTGAAAAAAATAGCATTCTTATGCTTTTCTTCCACAAAATATGGCATTACTCTAAATTCAAGAGTCCAGCTTTCATGCGGTGACATTTTTTTCAAGAATCAGTCATCCACTTTTAGTTGAGAATCAAAGGAAAAAGTAACAATATTGAATAGACAATTATGGTAATGTTCCAGACACAACAAAGCAAAAATGTAATTTTGTATCTATTTCACACTTTGATTTTTGAAACACTATTCTAGTTTTTTTAAAAAAAATATGTTTGAAAGCATTAGGTTTCTCTCTCTCTCTCTCTCTCTCTCTCTCTCTTTCTCTGTGTGTGTGTGTGTGTGTGTTTGTAATCTAATCAGTTTATTTAGCTTTACTTTACCTTCTCAATATTATAAACATCTGTAATAGAACAAGGACCAAAAATAGCTTCTGTAATAACCCCCAAACATGATTGAAGCAAAATGTAAGATTTATACTGACAAATGGAATACAAGATTTATAATGGCATTTTTTTTTTGTTGGGACATTTCTCATGCTGAGAAATGATACACTACTTTTAAAATAGCAGTGGGTGCGTGATTCCTCCCCTACTGTAATGGATCTACCCACCTGTGAATAATTGTTCATGAGAGGGAGGGACTGTGTAATAAATCAACTATTCTCCTGAGTCAGTTGTATTAAAGTCGCTGTGTTGTAATGAGTACGATCGAGAGCAGTAGAAGGGAAATTTCAGCCAGCCACTAACAATTTCTCTGCACAATCTTCGGAAACAAGGGAGATAGAAATGCCCCTTGATTGTGGAGTTTAATGGGTTAGCAGAGCTGAAGTGCTTCATGCAATATGCCACCTGAACCACCATTAGGTTGATATCGTAAGTTGTCAGTGATAACAAGAGGCCAGAGAGAATATGTTAATAAATATTGCCTAGACTGGGTACATTTGAAATAGATTCATTGAGGCTAATCGCTTGTAAGGAGTTTCAAATTACAATCTTTGAACAAAGAAGATCAATTTCAATTTAAAACGAAACATTAAGGAGATGAAGTCAGAGCCAAGAACTGACATTCACATTTTGAATCAAACATTCAACACCATGAATTTGCTTAACTCAAAATTACTGTTTAACTTTCCTTTCTTTAATGCCAGCTTATTAACAGATGGAATTGTGTTTGCAATAAGAACAGCATGTTACATAGAGGGACAAAATATTCCATTATCTGTGCTTTTTGGTAAGCATGGTCACTGTTTGCTAAGGTTTAAATTCCTAATGCTTTACAAGACAATGTGTTATTCTGTGTTTTAGCATTGTAATGGATCAAGTTAGTTAGAAATTCTTAAACCTGAATTTTTATCCTGAGTAAGGGCTGAAGTCATATTACCTGATGACTTTTCCAGTCTTTTCATTGTGCTTGTAGAGCATGCTGAACCACAATATCTTATTTTAGCCTAGCAAATCTGCAAAACCAGCCTTGGGTTATGAAAATTATATGAACCCAGTAATCTGATTCATTCAATAAATCATGGCTAAGTTAACATGGATAAATGTTTTGTATTGGTTTGCAAGTATCAAATATACATTCTAGGATTAAGGGATGCTCAGAATTGCTCACATTGTTCTTTTAATCATAAAATCAAAAGATGAAGAACATTTCCATGTTGTTGATATCATATCAAAACTTTACCTTATAAAAGCATTATGTTGACCAAGGAAAATCAAAGTGGAATGATGGATGTGATGTAGGAATACTGGATATACATACGAGTGATCCAAACATTGGAATTCATAATTATTCACCAACACACTTTTATCCTAGTAATATTTATAATATCCCATTAAAGATTTTATTATTAAAGTAAGATAAAGGAAATTAAGAAAATACGTAGTGTATTTTGTGCATGATCTATTTTTCTTGTTTTTGAATAATTAAGTATTATAGTTGTTCAAATAAAAACTAATACAAACTACAAAAAGTAATGGGAATAGAAAACAAAAGTAAAAAATGCAGACCACATTCCTTTAGATTATTCAAAGTTATTATTTATACACAATTGAAGAGCTACATGGTTCATTTATAAATGTGTGGCCTTTCCATAAAAAAGATAAACCGGGGGTTTATTTTGCATATTTGGGGACCCATAGAGGCTCTTAGAAGTACTATCACTAATGTACCTTCTCACAAATGAGTGCTTCATAACTCGGGATTGGACATGCCCATTGTAGTATCTATATTGTGCTCAGGTATGGACCAAAACAACCATATTCTTTGACTAAATATGACATGCTCTCAAAATGTCAAATGTGTCAATGAGTCACAAAGTTGGGGATATGTCACATATTAAGGTTATGAGCAAAGTAATTTATCAAACTCTTGGCAATTCTTTGAATTTTATTTGAAAGAAATGGTTTGTAATGCACAAGAAGTCCAGAAGGTATCCGCATGGTGCTCAAGAAACAACTTACATCTAAATACTAGTAAGACAAAGGAGATGGTGCTAGATTTCCAGAAGCACAAAGAGGAACCTGCCTCATTGTATATTGAGGGGGGCTGTGTGGAGAGGGTTTCTTCTTTTAAATTCTTGGGAGTGCTTATTAGTCAAGATCTCACCTGGAAAAACAACACTTCTCTGGTGATTGAAAAGGCCCAACAGAGACTTAATTTCCTTAGAGTCCTGCGAAAAAATCAGGTGGAACAACAGCTGATGATCTCTTTCTATCGGTCCACCATAGAAAGTGTCATCACATATTGTATTACAGTATGGTATGCTGGTTTAACAGCTGTGGGCAGGAAGGCACTACAGAGAGTGATCAATTTGGTACAAGAAACCATTGGTTGCCCTCTGACACCACTGGATGACATTGCCAGATCTTGCTGCTTTATCAGAGTAAGGAAGATACTCAGAGATGATTCACACCCTGTTCAGTGTCTCTTTGTACTTCTTCCATCAGGCAGAAGACATCAAAGTATAGCCAGCTGAACAAACAGGTTTAAAGATAGTTTCTATCCTTGGGCTGGGAGACTTTTAAATACAACCACAATCACTCCATGCACATGCTAGTTTTTTTCTTTTTCTTTCTTTTTTTGTTTCTGTTATAATTTTGCACCATTGAGGTTAAAACCAATTTCATTGTATTTAAGTACAATAACAATAAAGATTATACTTAAGATTATATAACATCCATGCTGAATATGCAACTTATGAAAGTAGCTGTGCTATTTTTAGGATCATGCAACTATTGAAAATAGTCACAGATAGGAACAAACATATCTGCTTTTGTGAATTCCAAGCTACAGTTGCCCTTTTGCATGTTCGGAAGTATCTTTTCCAAAACAAATGAAACATATTGTACAGCTCTGTTTTATGATATGTCAAACATTTCGGATGGCTGCACTGAGAATGCTATCTTCAATTAGATTGAAATTTAGCTCTTGCATATTCCTAAACTCCTATCATAGGACCCTAGGGATTTTTAGAGTGTATCATGTATTTGGAGATTCAGAAGTAAGTCATAGCAAATTCAGTGAGAATTCTTTGCAATAAAGTGCATAGAATATTATATCCTGAATTCTCTAAAGAGGGTCGTGCTAGGTTAAGACAATCTGGAATGCATTCAAAACCAGAACTTTGCCAACACTGTCCTTTTAAACTTCCCCATGTCATTTAGAAGCAAAGAAATGGGATCATTTTACAGGACTTTTTTCAGAAAGAAAACTTTATAACAGTTGTTTATAGATAGAGAAAGATTTCTTTTTTCCCCCCTCTCTCTTTTTTAAAACAAAGATTTTGTTATTGTCTGCTGCTATTTGTACAAATAGCACCAACAACATATCTGTTGGTAACCTGGCCACCATGGTGAAGATTACTTAGAAAAAAAATTACAGTGTGTTTGTGTTGTAAGAAAATAGGAAAAAGAAAAATTTGGGCACTTTTTTGAGTCCTTTTGATTTCTCTGTAGTGCAAATAGGAAATCAAGGAATATATGTTTATATTATGGTACTAAATTGCAGTAATCCAAAGAAATTGACTGACAGCTTAGACAAATAATATATTTTGCATAAATCACATTAAGCATATAAGATTGATTGGGTTTGGTTTGGTTTATTAGATTTATATGCCGCCCTTCTCCCAAGGACTCAGGGCGGCATATAACATTAAAAGAAACACATAATATAAATGTTAAAAAAAATTAAATAGAATATCCCAAACAAACCCAATTAGAATTAACAATAACATTTAAAAAAAATGAAATTAAAATTAACAATGATCAATAATTTGTTTTGTTTTGTTCAGGCCAGGCTGGTTTGCTGGAAAAGCCAACTTTTTAGGGCGCATCGGAAGGACCAGAGGTCGGGGATTATATGGAGCTCTGGGGGCAGCTCATTCCAGAGGGAAGGCACTCCCACAGAGAAGGCTCTCCCCCTGGGGATTGCTAGCCGACACTGTCTGGCCGACAGCATCCTGAGGAGGCCAACTCTGTGGGATCGCACTGGACGGTGGGAGGCTACCGGTAGCACTAGGTGGTCTCACAGGTATCCTGGGCCTAAGCTATGGAGTGCTTTAAAAGTCATAATTAGTACCTTGAATCACACCCAGAACACAACCAGCAACCAGTTCAGGCCGCCTAAAAGGGGTGTAACATGGGAGCACCTAGGTGCCCCCATGATAACCCGTGCAGCCGCATTCTGGACCAGCTGAAGCCTCCAGGTGCTCTTCAAGGGCAGCCCCATGTAGAGAGTGTTACAGTAGTCCAGGTGAGAAAGGACGAGGGCATGAGTGACTGTGCACAGAGCATCCCGATCCAGGAAGGGGCGGAACTGACGTACCAGGCGAACCTGGTAAAATGTCCCCCTGGTCACGGCCATCAGGTGTTCTTGTAAACTAAGCCACATATCCAGGAGGACACCCAGATTGCGGGCCCTCTCTGAGGGGGCTAGAATTTATCCCCCTATCATCAAAGATGGAACAAGATGCACAAATAGGGATGACGGAAACCACAGCCACTCAGTCTTGGAGGGATTGAGCTTGAGCCTGTTTCTCCCCATCCAGATCTGCACAGCCTCCAGGCATCGGGACATCACGTCGAGGGCATAGTTTGGGTGGTTTGGGGTAGAGATGAAAAGTTGGGTATCATCAGCATATTGATGATATCGTACCCCAAAACCACGGATGATCTCACCCAGTGGTTTCATATATATGTTGAATGGGAAGGGTGAGAGAACCGACCCCTGCAGCACCCCAAAAGCGATGCGCCTCAGGGTCAATCCCTGCCCTCCAGTCAACACAAACTGCGACTGATCCAACAGGTAGGAGGAGAACCACTGTAAAATGGTGCCCTCCACTCCCAACCCCCCGAGTCATCGCAGTAGAATACCATAGTCGATGGTATCGAAAGCTGCTGAGAGTTCTAATAGAACCAGGACAGAGGAGCAGCTCCTGTCCCGGGCCCGCCAGAGATCATCGACCTATGTGACCAATGCCATGTCCGTGCTGTATCCGGGCCTGAAACCCAACTGAAACGGATCCAGGTAGGCAGCTTCATCCAGGAACTGGGGAAACTGACGTGCTACTGCATTCTCAACAACCTTCGCTACAAAACGAAGGTTGGAGACCGGACGATAGTTGGCTAAAGAAGCTGGGTCCAGGGAAGGCTTCTTAAGGAGGCGCTTCACCACCGCCTCCTTCAAGGTGGTGGGAAAGAACCCCTCTCTCAACGAAGCGTTGGTAATTGCCTGGAGCCAGCCTTGTGTCACCTCCCGGGAAGCCGAGACTAACCAAGAGGGACACGGGTCCAGCACACAAGTGGCAGCACTGAGTCTCCCCATAATCTTGTCCATGCTCTCAGGGGTCACAGGGTCAAACTCATCCCAGATGGTCTCCACAAGATTCATCCCCGTCGACTTGCCCAAATCTACCCAGTCAGAGTCCAAGCCTGTCCGAATCTGAGTGATTTTATCCTGCAGATACTGAACAAATTCTTCAGCCCTACCCTGCAAGGGGTCTTTCCCAGTTCCTTGGTTAAGTAAGGAGCAGGTCACCCTAAACAGGGCAGCTGGTCAGTTATCTGCAGACGCGATAAGAGCGGGAAAATGTTGCCATTTTGCCGCTTTTATTGCCACTAATTTAATATGAATTCTTACTAGTGTTCGATCAGATTTGGACCAGCTGGCCCTCCAACCACTCTCTAGGCGTCTTTTCCAGCGTTTCATCACCGGAGCTCCTTGGTAAACCAGGGAGCTACCTGGGATCGACACCAGGCCAGAAGCTGCAAAGGCACAACACGATCCAAAGCCCAGTGGCTGCCCTATCCCAGGCTTCCACTAGGGCTTCGGTCAAGTTGTGAGCAAGGGATTCAGGAAAAGTCCCAAGCTCCATCAGGAACCTTTCAGGTCCATCAGGCGCCTGGGGCGGAACCATCTAGTCGATTCAGCCTCCCTGCGGTGAGGGGTAGCAGTATTGAAGTCAAGCCTGATGAGGAAATGATCCGACCATGACAAGGGTTTGATAGAAATATCCCCTAAATCTAGATCATTCATCCACTGCCCAGAGACAAAATTCAGGTCGAGCATGTGTCCCCCATTATGGGTGGTCTTGAATTAACTGAGTTAGGCCTATAGCCATCATGGAAGCCATGAACTCCTGAGCTGACTCGGATGTCTTGCCAATGGAAGGCAGATTGAAATCCCCCAGGATCATAAGCCTGGGGAAATCAACCGCCAATTCAGCTAACAAATTTAGCAGCTCCGGCAGGGCCGATGAAACGTAGCAGGGTAACAAAAAGGCCCACCTGAACTCTAAGGCCCCATTTCACAAAAAGGGACTCACACACACCCATCTGAGGCACAGTGACCTCCTGAGGTTCGAGACTTTCCCTAATAGCCACTGCCAGCTCCCCGCCCCTGCCCTGGGCTCTCGGCTGGTGAAACATCCGGAAGCCTGGTGGGCATAATTCACTAAGGGGAACACCCCCCTCATGGCCCAATCAGGTCTCCGTAATGCACGCCAGGTCCGCTCTACCCTCTTGTATGAGGTCGTAAATGTGGGGAGCCTTATGTACCACGGACCTGGCATTAAGCGACACCAGCCGGAGACCAGGATCCTGTAATCCCGAGCACCCAGGGGTGTGAGAAGGGTGATGAGGGTCGGAACACGCGATCGCTCTTAAACAACGAACCCGCGTCTGCCAAACATAATTTGGCCCTCGGCCCCCACCATATCTGCCTCTCCCATAAACCGTAGAGATGGTGAACCCCCGAATGGAATGGCTTGAATATATTAAAAGATGTAATAAGGACATCTACCCATCTATTGAATGGAAAAGTGAAAAAAAACCCTCCTACTCTGATTTTATCAAATGCTGAGAAAAGTAATAAAAAATATTTTATTTTGGGACTTCCTCTGAAGTCTGTTTGTTATTATTTGAGCCAATGTGGCTATTCCCTCACTTGCCAGACCTCTAAACCTGCCAGAGACCACTGTTTTGCAATTTTCTTATCTGGACCATTTATGGGCAATCTCAAATCTTCTCCTTATCCAGAGAAGGATTATGAGGAGCTGGTTTTACTCGCTGGCTCCTCCTTCTACCACGGTCGTTGGTTTCTAATCAAGCCATTTTCAGTTTGCCATTTCTTTCCAGGAAGTCCCAATACGTTAAAATTATTAGTTGATATGATACTTACTATCTGTTTCACATATAGTTTGAATTTACATAACAAACTTGTTTTCCTGATGCTTTATCATCCCACTATCTCAGTGACATGTGGTGAGATTTATGGCTGGTGAGGCACTGACACAGTGGTGGGTTTCAATTTTTTTTAGACTTGTGGACTTCAACTCCCAGAATTCCACAGCCAGGCATGCTCAGTTCCCATTTATAGTGACAGCATTTGTTTTTCTCCTTTGTGAAAAAGTTTCCTTCATTCTTTTTCTTCTCCCTCCCCATCCTTCCTCCCTCTCTCCCTCCCTCCCCCCTCTCTCAAACAGACACACACACAGAGGGAAGTTGGATTGGACTATCTCTCCTACCCTCTTCCCTCTCTCACTCACTCTCTCTCAAACAAACACAAACACAGAAGTTGGATTGGAGCCGATCCGAGCCTTTGATTGCAGGCAGAGCCACGTTGCCTTTTCAAACTTGTAATCAGTGAAGCTGGGCTTATATAGTTTTATCCAGCTGGGTGTGTGTGTGTGTTTGAAAAGACAATGTGGCTCTGCCTGCAATCAAACTACATTTGGGGAGGGATCTACACTTGAGGATGAAGTTTGAATTCCTCCCCCTCCCTCCAACCCACATGTACCTTTTCCAGCTGTTTCAGAGAGGATTTCAACTCTGCTCTTGCCTGTCATCATGAGACGAAAAAAAATGTAAAAGGAAAAAGGCAAGAGCTGAAGTCAGGCTGAGCTAGTTTCTGCCAGAGTCACCGTGTGGATAACTCTGCTTAACTGTTTAAAAAAGCCTCTAAAAAAGCGCCCTCTACAGGAGAAGGCAGGAGAACAACGTGCCTCACCTACGTCAGGAATTTTTAGGCTTTTAACCCTTGCTTAACTCTGCTCAAGTGATCATAAAACACCTAAAGTCAGACTAGATGAGGCACGTCATTCTCCTGCCTCCTCCTGTAGAGGGCGCTTTTTTAGAGACTTTTTTAAACAGTTAAGCACTAAGCAGAGTCATCCATGGTGACTCTGACAGCAACTAGCTCAGTCTGACCTCAGCTCTTGCCTTTTTCCTTTTACATTTTTTTTCTTTTCATGATGACAGTGGTAAGGCTCTGCCTCCCCTGACTCCCCTGACTGCATGTCCCTGCACTATTTGAACCCAATTTAAATGATACACCACCCCGGTCATTTCATGCATCTGATGAAGTGAACTGTAGTTCACAAAAGCACATGACTTTTAGCAACATATAATACTTAGAATGGATGCTATACTTTGGGTTTTTGGCTACCATGGACTATCACAGTCCTGTAGTTTCTAGAAGGAGAACTGAAAAGTCACAAAGATATTATTGCTCTCTTACATTTGAACATTTGAAAAATGAATATCCCACAAACTGCAAAGTTTTGCATAGCTTCAGCATTTCAGAAATACTGCTTTACAGTAGCACAACAACTGGATATAATGGATCTTAGCACAGGAAACAGCACAAGAACACAAAGGTTCAAAACCAATTTCCTAATATTTTAATGTCCCAGTTTGGAAAGTGTTCTGTGGCTAGTTTGTCTCAAATTAAATTCATGTTTCTAATTTGGTTATACTGAGAAACAAGAATAGTTTTTCAATTTTACCTGTGGATCAGTGGTGGGTTTCAAATCCCATTCCAACTGGTATGGTTGAAATGGGCCTGCTGGCGTCCACATGGACGGGCGCAACCCGTGCATGCATTTTGGTGCTTCCTTGAGCCTCTGCAATGCTCCAGCTGCTCAGCGGATCATCGTGCAGGTGCTGTGCGTGCTGTGCGTAGAAGTGCCGAAGACCTAAAAGGATGGTAAGGAGCGAGGTAGGCCCTCCAGGGCACTGGAACAGAACGGTATCTGATGCTCCGGGCTGGCTCCGATGTGCGTGTACCAGGGAGTACCGCCTGCAACCCACCACTGCTGTGGATGTAAATATGACAAAATGTAAATATTTGATTCATGCAGGAAAAATACCAATTACTTCCTCCCCCTTCCTGGCATTTGTTCATATCTCATTAATAACCCATCTTTTAGGTACATATCTCCAAGACTAATTTAATTTTTCTAAGCCTCTCTAGAGTCACTATTATTTTTCTGGCTTGTGTATTACAATCGCCTATGTGTAATTTATTTGTCCACATATGCAATTTAACATTTGTTAAAGCAGAGTTAATTTTAAAGGTGCTTGTGATTAATGATATTAATATATAAAGTACATGAGAGGGAACAAAATCTACTCCTTAAAATAATCACATTCAAATTGGATAGAAAAAGGAAATGGAACTTTTAAAAAATCCCAGCAAACCCTAAAATAAACCTGGTGGTTTACATCTTGCAATATATGGTGCTCTATTCAGTTTTGAATTCATCTTTAATTCATATAATTTCTTTAAAGAATGTTGCTAGTGACCTGGCTCTTTATAAAAAAATATTACTGTAGGAATGGCACTATGCATGTCTGTATGATGGTCCCACATTTGAAATGCCACATTTGTTTTTATGAAAAGGCTGTCAAATAATGATGGGATTCCTAGACCAAAAGGTACCCAATAAACTACTGGGGAAGAGCAAGGATCTGCAGTGAAAACTAAAGGCAATAATGTCACACCGGGGCAAATCCAGAAGGAATCTTAGCTGCTAATGCAGCTATTGGTGAAATCATGATTTGCACTGTAAGAAGACACATGAGATAGCAATGTGGAATATCCAAGGAATCAGTTAACTGAATATCAAGAAGGAGGTGACTAGATTGAAAATCAACTTCCTTAGTGTCAGTGAGCTACACTGAATAATAAATGCCTATTTCCAGTCTCAGGAATTCACGGTCAGTTGAGTCATGGAACCAGGAAAAATAGTGGAGTGGCATTAAGCACAAGGAAAGAAACTCACCAAACCTTCTTAACAGTTAATTATTGCATTATGATTATCTGATTTTATGCCAGTCCCCTCAAATTCCCAGTTGTTATAGTGTGCACCCCAATAATTGATATAACAGAGATTGAAATGAAGAGTTTGTAGGTTAGGATTGAAAACGCTCTGAAGCAAGTGCCTAAAAAAGATATTGTTTACATACCAGGTTATTTCAATGTGACATTTGGTAGTCAAGTAGAAACAAGAATCACTGGTATCTTTGGATTTGGGGAGAGGAATGATGCAAGTGACTATTTGCTCAATTTTTCCATGAAAATCTATTTTGAATCATACCTGCTTCAAACATCACATCATCAAACATTGTTTATACACTTGAACCTCACCATATAAGCACACCATGATCATATTGATTATGCCCCATGCAGCCATCAATAGTCCAGATCAGTTGTTGCTATCAAGACATATACGGGTCCATTGTTCAGTTGTTTATTTAGTTATATGATTAGAAACGGTCTAACTCCTAATGACTCTGGGTGGCATACATTAAAAAACAGAAACAGAAAAAATGGCAACTTTAATAAAAGAACATTTAGGAATTGTATTCATAAATTGCTTGTGCATTAATTTCCCTATGTGAAATCTTTAAATTTTCTTATATTTTATTCTCTATATTTTTGTGTGTGCTTGTATGTGTTTATTTCTGAAGAATCTTGTTTCCAAAATTCAAAACAAATTTATAATGATCTATGTTCTTAAAAAAGAAATTTTGAGAATTTAGTGAGAGCCAGAATGATGTAGAAGTTGAAATGACAAATTATGATTTGAACTGTGCTTGTCACCAGTCTGTTCAGACATGATGCTTTAACTTCCAGTCCTAACCCTGTTTCTTGAGTCATGGCAAAGATATATCAGGGAAATGGAAGCTGAGGAAATCATGTCTTTATCCTTGACCCTATGGCATATGTCAGTTCTACCAGTGACCAGAGAAGGAATCAATACCACAGTAAGGCTGGCTACTTTTTTCTAAGGTAGGCTGCATTAACAGAGGGATAGAATCAAGATCACATGAAGTATTAATACTACTTTATGATGCCTTGATAAGACCAAACGTAGAGTACTCTATCCAGTTTTGGTTGCTATGGTGTAAAAAAATGTTGAGACTCTAAAACAGGGCTGTCAAACTCCTGGCCCATGAGCCAGATGCATCATATGCTGGCCACGCCCACATCTGATTTAGTGAAGGGGGAAAAGTCCTGTCACGTTCTGAGCATGCTCATTAAAGTTGTGTTAAAGCGGGAGATAGGCGACAGCTGATTGACTTACCATCTGACAGCGGCGAGTATAAAAAGGCAGCTGTCAGATGAGGAGCCGCTGTTCCTGTCTCAAGCGGTTCCAATTGTTAGCTTGTTACATTACAGGAAATAAACTTGTTAGCCTTTATTCCTGTCTCCGCCTCAGTCATTCTGGCCATCACCCACTGTCCTAGTACACAATACTGGCGACAAAGGTGGGATTGCCGAACTGAGGTCGTGAGTAAGCTGGTCACTACGGGCTGAAGTCACTAGCTGAAGTCACACTTAGGAACCGCGCTTGCCACTCATGACGAGATGTCGCTACCAATCTGACAGGAATGGCCACTCTAATGTTCACGCCATTCAGCCAGGGCTCCGAGACTTGGGAGTCATACACTCCTTGATTTGAATGTTTCCTGGTCACACACAACATTACCAATTTGACAGATGAACGAAAATGCATGTTTTTCCTGTCAGTGCGTAGATCCGACGTTTTCCACACAGCAAGGGCTCTCACAGCCCCCGACCCCATCAAAGTGGCTCCACGGCAGACCCTGATGGTGAAACTGAAGAGCCATTACGCTCCATCGCCGTCCAAAATAGCCCGCCGGAAATCTTTCCATCAACGGAACCAGGGTGAAGGAGAGTCGGTCAACAATTATGTGGCCGCGCTAAGGATGGCAGCTCTCCACTGTGAATTTAGAGACCTTGATGAGGCTCTACTCAACCGTTTGGTCTGCGGCATTTGCGATTTAAGACTTCAGAGGCGCCTTTTGGCGAAGGCTGACCTGTCCTTCCAGTCCGCATTCAACGAGGCTCGCGCCGCAGAACTGGCTGCGACCTCCCTGGTCGCTATTAAACCAAACCAAACCATTGCCGTTGCTCACCCCTCAGGAACATACAGCATGGCTGCCATTCACCAAGGGGAGGTGAGCGAAGAATCAGACTCAGAAGAGGAGAAGGACATCAACCGCCTTCATGAGGCGAACAAAAAGAGCTTTACGAGAGGCAAGGGTGACCCTAAATCTGCATGTAGTGGGTGCGGAGGCAACCATGAAAGAGCTGAGTGCAGATTTAGGCAAGCCCTCTGCCAGCGCTGCGGCAGGAAGGGCCACATTGCCAGGGTGTGCCGGGCCACCCAGCCAATGTCCACTCCAGGGGTCCAGGCTGATAGATCTCGGCAGTTCCATGGCAGACATGAGGGTCCCAAGAAGCCGAGAGTCGATTGCCATGCCATCCTCCGTAATACGTCTCACAGTGAGATGATTAACTGGCAGTTGTGTCACAGCATCAAGAAGAAGACAGTCCACATCGAGGGCGCCCCATACCAGATGGAGCTCGATACCAGCTCCGCCACATCCATTGTCTCCTGAGGCACCATAAAGAGACTCATTCCACATCTTGCGAAGCGCCGATTACAAAGTTGCAATTTGACCCTCAGAGACTATCAAGGCAACCTGATCCCTGTAATCGGCACTAGCAAGTTTAAAGTGCAATTCAAGGATTTTGAAGGTAGGCTGCCGCTCATAATTGTGGAAGGCAGGCTGCCCAGTCTGCTTGGCCTGGACTGGTTTGAGTCCCTTGGCCTTCAGATCAGTGGCATTTCACAGCATTAGTAGTTCTGACCTGGACTGCCTTGTACATGAGTTCCCTGCTGTGTTTGATGGCCAGCTGGGCCAATGCACTGGCATGCCTATGTCCTTTAATCTTGACCCGTCCGTGTCGCCCATACGAATGAAGCCGTGGAGGATGCCAATCGCCCTCAAGCCAAAAGTCGACGCTGAGCTAGACAAGCTCATTGCACAAGGGGTCCTGGAGCTGGTGGACCATGCAAAATGGGAGACCCCCATCGTCTTGCCCATCAAGCGGATGGCAGCATCAGGATCTGCGCTAACTACCATTGTTCCATCAACCATGCCTTGCCATCCAATGCTTACCCTGTGCCAGTGGTTCAACACCTGCTTCACACTTTGGGCGAAGGCTCCATCTTTGCAAAGCTGGACCTTGCCCAAGCGTACCAGCAGCTAGTGGTCAATGATGCCGCAGCAGAGGCGCAAACAATCATCACTCACCGAGGCACTTTCAAATGCCACTGGCTACAATTTGGGGTAAGCATCGCCCCAAGACTCTTTCAAAGTTTAATGGAGCAGTTGCTCCAAAGACTCAGTGGTGTCATCCTGTACTTTGACGACCTCCTCATTTCGGCCTCCAGCCATGAGGAGATAATGTCATGCCTGCACTTTGTCTTACACAAATTCCAGCAAGTTGGCCTCAAGGTAAAGCGCAAAAAATTGCCGTCTGCCAGGTTGAATTTCTGGGTTTCCTGGTTGATGCCCAGGGCATCCACTCCACTGCGACCAAAGCCAAAACCATTGTTGAAGCTCCTACACCTGCCTCGAGAGCTGAGCTCCAAGCCTTCCTGGGGCTCCTGAACTTTTACGCCATTTTTCTGCCCCACAAGGCCTCCATGGCTGAGCCGCTCCACCGGCTACTGGACACTAAAGCGCCCTGGGTATGGGGCCGCAGGGAAGCTGCCACCTTCCGAGCTGTCAAACACTTGCTGGTATCGAATGCTGTGCTCGCCCAATACAGCGAACATCTGGCTCTCGTCCTGGCCTGCGACACTTCCCCCTACGGAGTTGGTGCCATACTTTGTCACCAGTTGCCCAGCGGCGCAGAGGTTCCAGTGGCATTTTTATCTCACACCCTTTCCCCCGCAGAAAGGAACTACGCTCAAATTGACAAAGAGGCCCTCGCCATTGTGACCGGGGTTTATGTTTATGGCTGCCGGTTCCTCATTGTCACCGACCATAAGCTGCTCCTCGGTTTGCTGGCCAGGGACAGGCAGGCTCCTCAAGTGATGTCCCCTCGCATGACTCGGTGGTCTGTCTTCCTCGCCACTTACGACTACTCCCTCAGCCACTGCCTGGGAAAGCAGATCGCCCATGACGATGCCCTGAGCAGATGCCCCCTGCCTGATGTGTTGGAGGACCCTGTGGCTGCATCTCCAGTGTTCCTGGTCGATGACCTGGACCTGCTGGTCATGGCTGCTGACATCGCCCGGCTATCCACAAAGGATCAGGTAATTTCATGGGTCTTAGATTGGGTTAGGAGGGGGTGGCCCAGGCACAGCGTAGGGCCGAGTTCCTTCCATACAAAACTCGGCTGCCGGAACTCTTTGGGCAAAGTGGCTGCCTTTTATGGGGCCATTGTGTTATAGTTCCACCCTCACTGAGGGCTACTGTCTTGCAGCAGCTACATAGTGCCCATCCCGGTATCGTACCGATGAAGGCGTTAGGGCGTAGTTATGTGTGGTGGCCCCAGCTATACCAGGACATCTCCGCCCATGTCGCTGAGTGCCCTCAGTGCCAGGGTTCCCAGGCTGCTCCCCCTAAAGTGGAGCCCTGGTTTTGGGACTGGCCATCATCGCCGTGGTCCCACTTACATGTTGACTTCACGGGCCATATTCAAGGACAGGTTCTCCTCATTGTGGTAGACGCATTCTCCAAATGGCTGGAGATTGTAAAGATGCTGTCTACCACTGCAGATGCGCTAATAGGGGCCCTCAGGAAGTTATTCGCCACCCATGAGATTCCGGACATACTGGTGTCCGACAGTGGACTCCAGCTGACGTCCACCAAGTTTGAGGCTTACCTGGCCTTGTTGGGGGTCCGACATGCATTGATCTCCCCGTTTCACCTGGCCAGCAATGGATTGGTGGAGCGCATGGTTCGCTCCGCCAAGGACGCCCTCGCCAAAATAGGCACATCATACCACACCCTCCCCTGAGACCAACACCAGCCCTGCGGAGCTCTTAATGGGTTGCCGCCTGAGGACCTCCATTGACTGACTGCACCCTGACTATGCCACCCCTAAGCCCTTAGACTCCCAGGGGGACCGTGTTCTTTTCCCTGGGGGGAGGTGGTATATGCCAGGAACTAGGTAGGGCATCCCTTGTGGTTACCCTTGTGGGCATTGTGACTGACCAGACCAAGCCCTGTTCTTACAGGATGAAGCTGGACGACGGATGGGAATGTAGGTGCCACTGCGATCAGTTGCGGGCCCAGCGGGGCCGACCAACAAACCAGCCTATCCTACACCAGAGGGAGGACAGCGCTGAGCCCTGAAGCGCAAATGCCGTGAGCGATTGTGCAGCTGACGCAGAAGTCCAAAACGACAACTTACCTGGTGGTCTGGTCCAGTCCTGGGTGCCTCTGCGTCCCGTGCCGCTGCCATCCTGCGAGACAGAGTCCTCGGAATGTTTGCAATTGAGACTGCCAGTATTGCTGCTGATAAATGATGCATTTCTGTGACAACATGCTTTATGACCACATCACTTAGGAACTAAATTCCAGTCCCAACTGCAATTGAAAACGAAGAACTATAGTATATTTCCTCCCTTTGAATATGAGAGTAGGAATGACTTATTTGTTCAGGAACAGAAGGGCTATAGAAACTGTTTTTTCCAGTGAATAATGAGGCACTTGATGTTGCATGGTTATTCAAGGAAACACCATGAACAAGCTTGGGAGAACACTGGGACAGTTCTACAACCACGGACAAGATCTATGGTCACATCATACATTTAACACAATATATTGGATTTGTTTAGAAAAAAAATATGAATGGAAGCTAGACTGTGTCTGATAATGTTTTCACTGTCATGGATTCGACAAGATTTGCATTTTACATGACCATTTCCTCATCTTAATCTGCAGTACACGTCTTCAACATTTCTGGTGCTAAACACAACTTTTGCCTCTCAAAGATACTTTGTTAGAGCATAATACATTCCTTGAGATTCAATAACTTTCCATAATGTCATATTCTTACCATGGTTTATTGAACCAATATCTGCTGCTGAATGTAACATTTAAAAGCTGTAAGACAACTGATCATAAACTTGCCATTGGATCTGCAATATTTTTCAACAAAGAAAGCATTATTTTTCACTCCCTAAGTAGCATTACAAGAAATATTTCCCATGAACTATCAAACACTAGGTCCTATAAAATATGAAATGAGGTAGGATCCGAATTCATTCTTGACTTCACATATTCTTTAAACCAATGTACAGAAGCATCTTATACTATAGATAGGACAGGGAGGGAAAGTTTAGCACTCTTGAGATATTATTAAAAACAAATTCCCATCATCACTATCAGATAAGAATCTTGCTCAAGGAAGATGGGAGTTGTAATCAATAGCAGGTGTGGTAAAGATTCAACAATACAGTGCATTATATATATTTTTAACTACATACAGGACACTAGATTTAAAGAAAATGAAAAAAATACTATAATGAGACTAGAGCATTTACTCTGGAGACTAAAGTATTGAGTTGATTTAACAATACTTTCAAATCAAAGCTATTATTAAATTAAGCAGCAGGAATTCTTTGATAAATTCACAGAGTCAACAAACATGGTTAAAAAAGGGGTTAGGTTTTAAAAAATCATGAACATTGAAATGAAGCAATCGACAAAGAAAAGTTTAATCTTACTGGTGCTTCAAGTAAGAAACAAGAAAAAACAAAACAAGAAGATAAAAAGTTAATAGTGAATTTCCACACTATTCAGTGATTCAAATAATTATAGCATCCTTAAATCAGCAATTATACTTACCATATTTTTCGGAGTATAAGACGCACCAGAGTATAAAATATATAAAAAAATTAAAAACAGTTTTTTTTCATTTTGCAGACCTCCCAAACCCTCTGCACACTGTAAAGTGCTCCTGGGGGCTGGGGGTGAAGTAAAAAAATGGCCCTTTTTCATGAAAACGGGCCCATTTTTTTGCCAAGAAAAAGGGCATGCATATCCTTTGGAGGCTTGTAGAATGCTCATGCGAGCTGGGAATTAGCAAAAACAGGCCTGGTTTTTGCTTGTTTGCCCCCCCAGCCCCCAGGAGCACTTTGCAGGCCTCCCAAACCCTCTGCACATCTATTTTTTTGAAGGGGTGGAGTTTCAGGAGGCCAAAAATGCTGTATTCAGTGTATAAGATGCACCCAGGTGTTCACCCTCTTTTTTGGGGGGGAGGAGTGTCTTATACTCAGAAAAATATAGTATAATCTATATTCCACATAATTAACACATCAAACTAAAATGATACTATTTATTTAATTATAATCTCCACTCTTACATACTTTCAACACTGTAATTTAACACATAAAACTAAAAAATAAAGTAGAAATGATTGTAAAATAAATTCAAACTGTTTTAATTTAATTATGTAAACGTGGTTATTTCTACAAGTAAAGTATTACATATATGTCTTTAGTTGTACTTCTCTGACAATATCTTTAAAAATGGAATTTTATTACAATGCCAATGAGTACTTTTTCATGACTAACTGTAGACATTAATGGCTAGTTGAGTCAAGGACAAGTAATACTGCTTCTTTATCTCTTTGCTTCATTCCTCAAAGCATTATAGAATCAGCATCTTAGAATAACAGTTAAAAACTTGCTACTCTTGTATATCAAACTTGTGTTGCCTTTCAAAGAATGTCTCACCCCTCTAAAAGATATTCCCATCTTCCTTGAGGTTATCTTGCTTCCTGGTCAGCTATAAAGCAATTGCAACTTTCTAATGGTTAATATACATGCTTAAGCTGTCTTTGATCAATATTCAATATTGTGGTTCTTGGGTGTAAAAGATCAGTGACTCACTTTTACCTGCTGGAAAGTGAAATCAAAACACAACAATAATAAGAATTGGAATGAACCTTGGAGATCTTTTAGTCCAACCCCCTGTTCAGGCAGGAAAGCCTATATCATTTCAGATAAATGATTGTCAAATCTCTTCTTTAAAACCTCCAAAGATGAAGCACCTACAACTTCTGGAGGAAGCTGCCCCATTGATTTATTGTTGTCAGGAAATTACTCCTTATTTCTTGTTCTGCCTTCAGTTGCTTTAGAGAATATATTGACCCAGTCTTTGTGGCAACCCCTTCAATATTGGAAAACTACTATCACATGACCCTTAGTCCCCCTCTTCATAAGAATAGACAAACCCAAATCCTACAACCATTCTTCATATGTTTTGGTTCCAGTCCCTTAATCATCTTTATTGCTCTCCTCTGAATTTTTTCTAGAGTCTCAACATCTTTTTAATATCATGGTGACCAAAATTGGATGCAATATTGCAATTGTGATCTTTATAAAGGCATAAAGGCATTATAAAGTGGCATTAATACTTCTTCACATGATCTTGATTGTATCCTTCTGTTAATGCATCCTAGAATTGCATTAGCTTTTTAATAATAGTTTAATAATTTAATAGTTTAGCGTCTCTTCAACTGTTGCATTCTCCCTGGTGAATTGTCCACAATACATCATCTAAGATTCTGAAAACATGAGGGGGAAAAAAGAAAAATCTTTAAATCTAAATCATTAGGACAATACATAGTGTTCAACATTTGCTTCTTTCTGAAAATGTGATGCTCTCCATTGATGGAGATACAGGACCACCACATAATGTGAAGCCACTCTTCTAGTGTTTCTCTAAGCAGAAAACTGGTTTTGGCACATATTCACCATCCTACATCCTTCAGTGAAATCAAAGGATGTACAGTATATATCTTTACAAAGCTACTTTGAAGGGGGGCATGTAAACTTTACTAAAACAAAACATCAGCACAAACAGCTGCACAGACTGAACAAGTGTTTTCTTTCCCTTTTCTTTTTATACATGCTCTTTTTCTTTTGGAGCACACCCATTTTCCTCTTCTGGAATGATGTTGTCCGCAGCCCGTTCAAGAGTCCTGCCAATATATATAAAGGCTGCAACTTTGCCTTGCAATCTCTAAATTATGTCTAGTTCACTTTTGCCTCTTTTTCTCTCCTATGTAGTACAATAATCTTTTTAGGGCCTGCTATGCTGGCCCATTCCTTCTTCCCTACCTATGCCTTTCCACTCTATTTTCTCTCTTTTACAGGAAGAATTAGCAGATACTCCTTGATTTACAATCATTTGTTTAGAGACCATTCAAAGTTACAATGGAACTGAAAAAAGTGATTTATGCCTGGTCTTCCCACTTATGACCATCACAACGTTCCCACAATCATGTGGTCAAAATTTGGACACTTGGCATGTATCTATAGTGGTTATACCAACCTGACTGATTGTCATTTGCAACCTTTCCAGACAACTTCTGACAAGCAAAGTCAATGGGGGGAAAGCCAAATTCATTTAACAATCTTGTGATTCACTTACCAACTGCAGTGATTTGCTTAACCATTGGCGGGGGGAAGGTCACTACATTGGTCACAATTGACTTAACAATTGTCTTGTTTAGCAACAGAAATTCTGGTCCCAGCTGTAGTCATAAGTTGAGAACCATCTGTACAGATTTTCAGTGTCAGCCTTTTCATTACTTTGTATAATGAAAGTAAGCTTCCTCTAGAAATATAGCTTGTCATGCAAATTTTGAAAATGTCAGATTGTTTCACAGTTTAGGATAATAGGTCCCTATGGTTAGCAATTTTCTTAACCAATATTGGCTATCGTGATAAGAAACTTCCACTCTTTCTGCCAACCATTGCCTATTTAGTACTTGTCTTGATGAGTCTCCATACAGACAGATGCTGCTCTTGTAATTATTAGCTGTGGACTTTCAAGTGGGGAGAAGGAAGTATTATTACCATAGCAATTATAAAACTAGTTATCAAGAAACAAGACCTGCAGAACTTCCCAGAACCCATATTACTGCTTTGCTGCTTAAAAATATGTCTCTGTAGGATAATAATGACTAAAATAATAGTGCTGAAGCCTGCCTTTTATTCTTATTGAAATAGATGATATACTAGCAGACAAATCATGGTCAAAAAAGGCTATATTTAAACAACTTAATTCAAATCCAATATTATTTAATGATTTAAGTGGTATTAAGCATATTTATCTCCACTCAGATTTAGGTCCTTAGATGCTTAAAAGACTTGATTTCACTTTTTAAATTAAATGTGGGATTTCAAATTGGTCTTTCCAGAGAACTGCACTTTTCTCACTATTTTATAAACTGCACATGTCTGTCTTACAGGAGATGCTTGTAAATAGGAAGGTGTAAAAATTTGGTCATATTTTTCTCCTTTGAAATTACTGTGTAATCTACATTTTTAAAGGTTTTTTTTAATGATCAGTAGATACAAAGGTAATCCAAAGATTTAGTACAAACACAAATGAGGCTGGATTTTCAAAACATAGGGTTGTTTTTATATTCATTGATAACATATCCTGACAGTTAAGCAGGTTGCCTCAAGAAACCATCAACAGCCTTCATGCATTAGCCCACATACAATCTTTTAAAAATAAGCAGTACAGAAGTGCAATTCCTCAAACAAATTGACAATTCATAGCATTTATTTTTGGTGGTAGGTCTGGAAGGAAAAAATGTTTTTTATTGCTGCAGGGACATGCTTAATCTCTTCCTCTGCACTTGTCATAAGGTGAAGGGAAGGGAATGTAAAGAAGAGGGAATAGTATGACAAAGTCCCACTTCATCAGTCAATAATTGCTCATTGAATAGTATGAACAGGAAAGTCCAGTCAGTAAACATGAGAAAATGAAGTCAATGCCTTACTATGCCTTAGTAAGGAAGAGACTAGAAATTACAGGAAATGTGAGCTGGAAACTAAGGCTAATTCACAGCAATTATGAAAAACAAGCTAAGGCCATGATGGCCAACCAGTGGCATGTGTGCCAGAGATGGCATGCAGAGCCCTCTCTGCTGGTACATGCGCCATGGCCCCAGGTCAGAACTCTGTGGTGTTTCTTTTGTGAACTTCTGTTTCCCTGCAAATGATGAAACAGAAGCTCACAAAAGAAAAAGATCTTCCCTCTTGCAGCATTGCCGGTATTGGGATGCCCCTCCTTCCACCATCCAGCTGGTCTTCAGCTCTGCTGCGCAGCATGCACACATGTCCATATTCACACAGACATGCACCTTTCCATTTGGGAATGCACGCACATGCGGTTTGGGCACTCAGTGCCTAAAAGGTTCACCATCACTGACATAAGGGATCTAAGCACTTCAGTAACAGTAACAGTAACATTGTTATTCTGTATAACTAGGTTTGTTTAAAAGTCACAAGCCATTTATAAAGGAAAAACAGTTTTGATGTTTGCAATAAAAATATGATGCAAAAATTGCAGCACTGCAGCTTTGTAAGTACCAAGAAAATATGTCATAAAATGAGGAAAAAAAAGTTCCTGTCTTGTTACAACTTTAAATTGATCACCTGCATCTTTGGAAAAGAGAAGGGAATGGAGCTAGCTGAATATACAATGCACGCTTAATTCATAATTGGAAAATATGTCCATATCAATTAAATAACATTTATTACAACATTAAGTATATAACATATCTGGTTTTGTTGTGCTATTTTGGCACAATTTATGATGGCTAATGTAGAAAAGATAAATAAATAAAATAACTCATAAACACTGAAAGATTAGAACCATTGTTATTACATGAAGTAGCATGGACAGGTATTTGTTGTTTTTTAAGAAAGCCAACTTAATCAGACCAATTTAGTTCACACACATTTGGTATTTGGAATATACACCACACTAACAAGTCAGAAGAGTAAAAAAAAGCTGTAAAGATTATCTAAGAAAATTACCCTTTCATTTAGGAGTGGTTACTATTTTGTTATATGCAGCCTTATCTTTTTGGTTTGTTTTTTGATCTTAAAAAAAAATCCTAAGGCACAACCGAACTTAGTATAACTCTAGATTGTTGCCATCTTGATAGTGGCAAATAAAAGTACACAGTTAAAAGGCACTGATATCTGTGTTAATTAAAATTTTAATTGTCTAGATAAATTGCCAAGGGCAGAAGAGAGAGAGAGGGAGGGAGGGAGGGAGGCATGGGGAGAGAGTCATATATTGAACTCTTATAGGTATATTTCCTTTCCTTTTAAAAAGTGTTACCTTGCCTTTCAAATCCTTCACCTCATCTAAAAGAGTACAAGAGCATCCCCTGCAGGAATTTTTACAGGCAATGTTCCCTTTGCTTTCCTCCCCCTCTTTGCAGTGCTTCTCCAGTTAATTTGTATTCACTCTGCATGAAGCTCAGTAATTTTGTCTGGAGAATTAGAAAAGGGATGGCTATTGCAGTGGTAATAGAATTACTATCCGTGTTCCTAGCTGTAAAAGGATTCTGCGTTTCAGTTGAAGGATTTAAAAATACATGCTGAAATATGTAGTATATTCTTTCTTTCTCTTTTTTGCTCCCCTGCGCTTAGCTATTAGGGATTGGGGGGAAAAAAAACATAGAGCTAAGGGGTAGGGTGAATCTGAAACATCTTAGTGATTTTAATGTCTGTTTCATAGCAGAAAGAATGCCTTTAAGAAATCTTGCTACATCATCCCACCATCAATCCCTACCTTCACATATCTGCACTTCAAACTGCTGTCTGAACCTGGTTGCATCCCCCTGCCACATGACACAGTCAATTCTGCTAAGAGGCTATTCAGACAGGCATACTAGCCTAAAGTGGTTTCGCCAATTTTCAGGGACACGCTGGAGAATAGTCCCAAGAACCCTTAATTAAACTGACATTTCACACACACACACACACACACACACACACACACACAAACAACCTGAGCAGGTTGCTCCTTGTTTCTGATTAAGAAACAATGAAAATTATTTGATTTTATTATTTTGTTAAATGTATTTGCTTCCTATCTCATTTAAGATGAAGCAGAAATATTGCTTGATAAATAACAAAATAAGTTAATAAAAATGGGGAAAAAACAACCCAAAAATTAAATAAATTGTATGGTGAGGAGTGGGAATATCCTAGTATTATCTCAATGAATCACTTCATATAATACTTATCATGTATTAACATTCAGACTCTCAACAGCAAAAGCATCACAGCTATTCATATACACAACTGGTCTCTTCAAGTTAGATTATTAGCACAATGACATTCCTAATCTGCTTCTCTGTAAAACTCTGTGCCTTGATCAATGGCTCTTTTGAACTTGCATAAGACAGATGCATGATCACACTTTAACAAAGCTGTGCCCATAAATGTGGGCAAGGCAAAATCCCTTATGGAATAGAGAAGGCATGGACAAAGATAAGTAGATAATTTTGCCCATCTGGAAGCAGTGGTGTACCAGCTAAGAGTACACTTTAAAAGCCTGCTCCAACTGCTCAGAAGGAAGATCATAAAATTGCTGTGAAGAGGATACTGGGCTGGTCAGTCAGCTTTTGTGAAAATTGTACATTAAAGATATGTGGTCAAGAAGGCTAGTTGAAAGAAACAGAACATTTGGACTTGCAGCCAGAAATGTGTGAATGTTGTAAATGCAACAAGAATATTAGATGTTTATAGGCAGAATATTGTGCAGGAAATGTAAGTCGGTTTTTATTTTCTCAGGGAGAAATGTAGTAAAATATATGTAATGTATGTAAAAATTATTTAGAGTTGAACCTGTTTATATAGATCATTTCAATACACCTTGCAATATTGAGTGATTAAATATACAATAGTGGAAATTCAAATTTCACTGTACACATAGTAAGTTTCATTATGAAGTTTTCAAAATGAATAATGGAAAAATAAATGATTTGAAGGATGTATATTTTAATATTAATTATAACATGTTCTAACAAACCTATTGCAAGTATTAATTATGACCATACTTAACATTACCATTAACCAGGGATGTTTTGTGAGTTGACAGCCCATATGTCTTACATAGGAAATTTGCAAATCTTTTTGTTTTGAAATAAATTTCCTAAGTAAATAAATATTTAAACCAAGTGTTTGCTAAATTCCATAAACATGTAACAAAGTACACTTTTTTCAACTCTCTGTCAATACAGAGTATATCAGGATTCTGACTTAATAAAAAGGAATTATGTATTTGACTTTACTATAATGAGTTAATGGCCAAAGTGAGGGAGAATTCAATCATTTTTAAATAATACTGTCTATTTTTTCAAAGATTATATGGAGTATGATTAAGCAGTTTATTTAACTACAACGTTAGTTATTTAAGAAATGATTGATATGTGGGTCCTTGGTGTTTTCTTGCAGTTGTTTTCTTGAAAAACAACCAAGCTCAGAGTGTATCAAAGACCCATAGTTCAAACCTGAACTACAAATATTCTTGTCTATTAATAATTGATATATTAGATTTATGAAAATAGAAAAATAGTTTCTAGGCCAGATGGCTATCCTACCTTATATAGTATGTATGTGTCTCAGTGTGTGTTTCTCTGTGTGTGATTTATTGTGGACCATAAAATCATTGCTGATATATTTTTCCATAATAATCTGTCCTTAATCTGGTGCTCTAGGTTTTCCAATGGTGCCCACATTGCCATTGCAACTAAGTTCATCTTGCTGCTGATTATCCTCTTCTTCCATGCTCTCTAGAATAAAAGAATTCTGCAGAGAGCTGGTTATACATGCAACATGTGTAAAGTAGAATAATCCGATTCTGGTAATTTCTGCACAACTGAGAATTCTGATTTGTTCTATGTTCCATTTCTTTGTTTTCTTGGTTGTCCATGTTATTTCCATGAGTCTTCTCCAGTGCCAAAGTTCAAAATACTCTTTGTACTCTTTGTAGACCTCCTATTTCAAAGACAACTTTGTTCTACAGAGTACTGTAAGAATGAAATTGCTTGAAGGGTTTGGATCTCTTTTAGTTTACAGTAGATTCAAGTTGGCATCTGAGTATCTTTCAAAGGTTTTCATAACTACACTACCAAGTGCTATTTCTGCAGAATATTTCTTGACTGCTTGTTCTCTTGATGGTTGACTCTAAAAGACATAAATGATCTACCACTTCAAAATTTTCATTGTCAGTTCGAATTCTGATTACTGTACTGTTATCATTAGATTGGTCTTCTTTATATTTAATTGTAGTCCTTTTTCACTATGCTCATTGACTTTTATTACTACAACTTACATTTTCTTTCCATTTTCAGCTATTAGAGGAGTGTTAGAGCACAAATTATTAATGCTTCTCTCCAATTTTAAAACCAAGTTTATCTCCTTCCAATCTAATTTCTGTTAATCTATGTATATTCTGAATATATGTTGAATAAATAAAAGGAGAGTATATAGTCTTATCTCCCTTCTTTGCCAACCTGGAGTTGTTTTCCATGTTCTACTTGCGTTTTGGTTTGTTGACTGGGATTTCCCAGTTATCTAAATATGTTACATAGCTTGGCATGATTGACATAATTGAAGGTATTCTATAGTCAGTGAAGCATATGTTGATTTCCTTTTTGTATTCTTTGACCTTCTTAAATATCTAGTATGTATCTGCAATAATGCATCATGTTCTTTTGCCTTTTCTAAAACCAGTTTAAACACTGGGCATCATTTTTCCATATATGCTTTAATATGTGTTGGTGGAACCTAAGCATCAATTTTCAAGCATGTGAAATTATGGGAATTGTTTGATAGTCAAGTTCCCTTTTTAGTATTAGAATTAGACTGACATTTTGTGACCTGTTGCCAATTTGCAAACATAGCTTGGTTAGAACCTTTACTAATGCTTATTCTGCTGTTTGCAATATTTTTCTGATATTCTATTATTTTTGTATTCTTATGACTTAGAAAGGACTGATGTACTGTTCTAATGTATTGTCTAGTACTAAACATTCTTGTAAATAATGTGTCATTTAAGGTATCTTAGATGTTGATATCTCTACTGTATAGTATTTTAGTCTACTCCTTCGTTCTTTCTTTGATCTACTTTTGATCAATTTGCTAAAGAAATGAAAATCAAAATTAGCTTTCCCTTTCCTTACTGTCTTCCATTTTTACATAAAAATACATACTTTAAGATTTAATATGTACATTTAAAGGGTTTAATCTAGGGTAAAGGGTAAATGATGTCTGCTAATATGAGAATGAAGCTAAATATGGAATTTAAAAAATCAACAATTGCCCTAGACTTTGTGGGAAGATAGACCATCTACCATGGATGTCTTGTGAAGAAGATAAAATGTCCTTATTACAAATATATGTTCTAGTTGCTATTGGTTTAAGAACATATATTAAAAACCAGAAAAAGGCTCAGCAGTTAAAGATGCTGAAATTGTCAAGTGAAAAACTGATAGCCCATGTTCAAGACTCAAGGACCTCATGATAGGGTGATCTCTCATTATTTCCTCCAGCTCTTAAAACCTAGCAATTTGAAAGCATGTAAGTGCAAGTAGATAAATGTACCATTTTGGTGGGAAGGTAACAGATAACTCTTCATTGAAATTATTGTTGGGTTCCAGCTTATGGAACAGAGAACAATACAAGAACGTCTTTTATAAGGAATTTGAATTGTGGGGTGGAAAATTCTAAAGCTTATCTTTATTATAGGGATCTTGGGACCAGATTATGAAACCTGGCTCAATAGCATGTCGAGGAGAGGGATTTTGGAGTCCTAGTGGACAATCACTTAAATATGAGCAAGCAGTGTGTGGTAGCAGCCAAATAAGTTAGCACAATCCTAGGTTGCATTAACAGAAGGATAGAACCAGGACAGAGGTGGGTTGTTTCCGGTACTCACCAGTACAGGTGTACTGGTAGTGGAAATCAGCCATACATTTGCATACCATTGGCAATGCTGGCCTGGCCATGTCCCCATACCAGTACGGTGACGATTCCCTGGCCTGTTCCTGCTCTCTCCCCCCACCTGCCCAGTCATTGCTTGCTCATTCTCTCACCCCGCCCATCCTCACCATGCTTGCCCCACCCACCCACTTCCCTTGTCCACCCAGTGGGCCACAGGGGCGGCAGCAGTGAGCGGTAATTAAAGAAAGTGCTGGCCAGCATCCCTGCCTCCTTTCTTCATGAGCGTGGCTAGAGAGAAATCAGGGGGAGAGAGGGAGGAGAAAGCCATCCCTAGCAGAAGCTCAGCTTTCTCCTCCTTCTCTCCCCCTGATTTCCCTCTGGCCATCCTTGCGGAAGAAGGAGGCAGGGATGCTGGCTGGCGCTCACCCCCTCGCTGCTTTCCTGGCCACTCAGCTAAGCAGGGAAGTGGGGCTGCAGCCAGTGGGAGGGAGGGAGGGAGGGAAGGAAGGAAGGAAGGAAGGAAGGAAAGAAAGAAAGAAAGAAAGAAAGAAAAAAGAAAGAAAGAAAGAAAGAAAGAAAGAAATATGGAGAGACAGACACAAGAAAGAAAAGAAGGAAGGGAGAAAGAGACAAAGATAGAAAGAGAAAGAGAGAAAAAAAGAAAGAGAAAGAAGGAAAGAAAAAAGAAAGTGGGAGAGAGAAAAACAAGAAAGGAAGGAAGGAAGGAAGGAAGGAAAGAAGGGAGAAAAAAGAGAGAAACAAAGATAGAAAGAGAAAGAGAGAGAAAGAATGAAAGAGAAAGAAGGAAGGAAGGAAGGAGAGAGACAAAAGAAAGAAAGTGAGAGAGAGATACACAAGAAAGAAAGAAAGAAAGGAAAGAAGGAAGGAAGGATTGAAGAGAAAAAAGAGAGGGAGACAAAGATAGAAAGAGAAAGAGAGAGAAGAGAGAAAGAGAAAGAAGGAAAGGGAAAGAAAAAAGAAAGAAAGGAGAGAGAGTCACAAGAAAGGAAGGAAGGAAAGAAGGAAAGAAAGTAAAAGAAAGAAAGACAGAAAGAAAGAAAGAAAAAGATAGAGAACTTATGACCACAATTGAACCCAAAATTTTGTTTGCTAAGCAAGAGCGTTGTTAAATGAGTTTCACCACATTTTACAAGTTGACCACACCCACAGAATAGATCATAAAAATTTTTGAAACCCACCCCTGAATCAGGATCACATGAAGTATTAGGAGCACTTTATAAAGCCTTAGTAAGGCCACACTTAGAATACTGCATCCAGTTTTGGTCACCATATTATAAAATGTAGAGAGTCTGGAAAGAGTGCAACAAAGAGCAACAAAAATGATTAGGGGACTAGAAGGCCTCCGAGGTCTCTTCCAACTATTTTATTTTGTTCTGTTAAAACCATCTAGGAAAAATAGTTGTTTGATTGTGTAAGGATTCTTGTTTAATTGTTAAGAGACATTTGCTTTTTAGAGGTAGAGCATTGATGGAAATAGCCTTTATTATATGTTAGCTCATTTGCGCAGCTGGAAATCTATTGGCAACTAATTCAGGGCTACCACAGAGGTGTATTTTGCTTCAAGACTAGTCAAGATATAGGCCATTATTTTTTGTATCAACTGCAGCTTTCAAATGGTCTTTAATCACTTACCCATTTGCAGTATGGGTAGTCCAACTAAGTAGTGATGACATCTTTGATCTGCTACATTCAAGGCTACTACAGAATGCCCTGTGCCCACCTTCAGCTGGTGCTCCAGGTGTGACCCTACTTGGAATGAGAGGCTCTCATAAATGTCAACACTACTTAGAATAATGAGAGAGCCTTTCACTCCAAATAGGGTCACAACTGAAGCACCAGCTGAAGCTGGGTATAAAACATACTGTAGTAACCTTGAATTTAGGAGATCAAAAGTCACAGATCTGTAACTGAGATCTGTCAGAGTTTTTTTCCGTGTCATTGCCAGTGTCAGAGACTTGATAAATGAACAGCAATTTTACCTTGCTTAGGTTTAACTTCATTCTGTTTTCCCACCCAGGCCCTGTAGATCCTCCACACATTGAGATAAATTTTTACTGCTATAATGATATCCCAGATAGTCATGTGCATAATCAGTATATTGATGATACTGCATCATCCAATAGATAACATTTCCTAGTGCCTTCATAATTATCCAAATGGGCTAGATCGAAAGATAATTGGATCTCCCTTCAATGAAGAAAAATGTTGCATCTGTAAATGTATCCTATTGAAATGTGGTATATATAGCATGAAATTATGAGGCTGGGTTTACAACACTACTGATGATGTAAATACAATGTGTTAGTTATGAGTTTTCAAAATTAATGAATCTTCTTATTGCAGGTTGAATTAATGACTAAAGCTTACAGTTTTGACTTTTATTCAATTCTTCATAATATTCCAACTACATATTGATAGCATCACTTTAGGATTAATATAGTTTTAGCCATAGTATTGTTGAAAAGACTCATATGTGTTTAATTAATCAAAGACACATAAACTATTTAATCTGCAGATCAACTGTTTTAAGCATTCTATGTAAGCTATTTCTTTTTTTTTCACTTTCCTTCCAATTTATGATACATGACATTTGTCAACAATATAACTATGTTTAATATAAATATATGAATAACTTTGACTGGAAAGAGAGAGACAGACTGTTAAACCTTGCACACCTAAATAATGATGTAGTATTGTATGCATAAAAGCCTGGAAAGTAAAATTTTGCTCCCTTTTATTTCTTACAACTTTTGGCGAACTAGAAATTCACCTCTTAGTTATTTGCAAAACACTATAAATTAGAACCATGTACACATAATGCGGCATATTATTCATATGTTACTTTGTAATGTCCAATGATCTTGGCAAATCCATACTTCTCATACAGATTTTTGATACCTCTCTTGACAGAGTGAAGATTTTGCATTGCGAATTAAATATTATCAAGTGGGGTTTTCTTAGCCATATATGCATGCATGCATACATACATACATACATACATACATACATACATACATACATATATATATATATATATATATATATATATATATATACACATACATATATACATATACATACATATAAAGGAAGAAACAGCCAAGATCTCACATTGCTCCTGGAAGCACGAAGCCTGAAGATGAGGAATGAGACTTCGTCGAAACGTCGCCAAGATACTTCCAATTTTAGATGTATTGCATCTATTTCAAGCTATTTAGCTCTCATCAGCTGATAAGGAGTAGAACTCTGTGGCTTAGTGGTTAACACATCTGCCTAAGATGCAATACAGCACAGGTTCTAATCCCAGTAGCTGATGAGAGCTAAATAGCTTGAAATAGATCTATACTAGTCTCCCTTTATTTATTTATCAGCACAAATACAACACAAATGTAACAAAGGCAACAGTAAAAATATTGGGTTTCTGTCTGGATGGTCTCTTGTGACGAGCCGATGGACAGAGAATGGAAGCAGTGAACTTCTTGGTATATATATATACCAAACTCTGGCTTAGATATGTTGATGACACTTTTGTGATTTGGCCACATGGGAAAGAAAAACTGGACAACTTCCTCACACATCTCAACAGCCTACACCCCAAAATACAATTCACTATGGAAATAGAGCAAACAACCAACTTCCCTTTCTGGATGTCCTAATCTACAAAAAACCCAATGGCTCCCTAGGACGCACCATCTACCAGAAAAAAACACACACCAACCGCTACTTAAACGCACAATCCCATCACCACCCTCCACTGATCAACTCTGTAGTCAAGACCCCCATCTCCTAGCCGACAAAGACCACCTGAAACCTGAATTACACACTCTCACAAACGTATTAATCTCCAACAAATTCCAAATAAAAACAATCACCAACCTAATCCAAAGGGAGACTCCCTCCAAAAACCGAGACACAGAACAGGACAACGGCATCGCCCTCCTCCCTTACATCAAATGCACCACAGATAAAATCAGCAAAATTCTCCACAAACACAATATCAAGACAGCCTTCAACACTGACCAAAAAATAGCCAACATCTTAAGAAACCCCAAAGACAAAATCCAGCTAGAAAACCAAGGAGTCTATGAAATACCATGCAAAATCTGCCCTGAAACATACATAGGACAAATGAAAAAGAGAATAAATGCACGCATTGCAGAACACAAGAACGCAGTAAGAAAAAAAGAAAAAACTTCCTCCCTTTTCCAGCATCTTAAAACTACAGGACATGAAATTAATTTTGAAGGAACCAGGTTAATCTCCAAAACTGAACACTTCAACAAGAGAATAATTATGGAAGCTATCGAAATAGAGAAACACTCCCACAACATGAATAAACGTGACGATACCTCCCACCTACCAGACATCTGGAAACCAGCCCTAGTCAACAAACAAACCCCACCCACCACCCAGGCCATTACAACACAAAACAACAACGGACACAGAGCCAGAACCAATCAGCACCAATCTACCAATCATGATACAACCACACAACCAATCATTCCACTTACTGAAACAAAGCCAGCACTCCACACACACCCCACCAAGATTTATAGAAAGACAGCAGCTCCGACCACGCTTTAAACCCAAAACCCAGCCTGAAGATGGCAAGTGAGACCTCGCCGAAACGTTGCCGACAATCTCAATCTTACATGGGAAAAGACCTGAATACAACAAGACCAGCATACCTACACCCATGAAAATCTGCAAAAACAAATACACACACACACACACACACACACACACTGTTTTCATATTCATCCCTTTCTAGCATATTATTTTTCCCCTGAAACTTCCTAAAATATTTTGGTTCTTTAATTCAAATATACTACTTTACATTATCTCCATAAACTGTAACCAAAAGAGATAACAGCATTCTATTTCTGTCATTCCTGTCCATTTCATGGTAGAGAGTGAAATTCATAAATCATAATGTTACAACATAAAAAGAATATATAATCTCTTACATCTTTATTCCCTTCCTCTGGAGAATCACATGTGTAAACTGTAAAAGTCTGGACCCACAGAAGAGGTGACAGACTGCTGAGGTAAACTGGAACAGTTTTATTGCAAGTAAACAATCAACAGAATAACTGTAGAAGACTTCAGCACCTGACAGCTATTTATACGGGAGCTGTCAAGCACAGCAGCCAATGGTATGAGAGTAAAAAGCCCGCTTCCAGCCAGGCGCATATTATCCAATAGGTGCAAGCCTTTGGTTGCTGGGCTGTCTCTTATATGTCAAGGACTTGCGGCAGGTCATAAGTAGAGGATCTAAGACCGGTTGCAAGTCGAGGACATTACATAAACCCAGTTAAAATTTGTGATTGAGTCAATGACAGCCAGTCCTGCCTTAGGCAAGGAAACCAACTATCACTCTCTCTCAGTCCGCAAAAGAACAATGCAATGGGAAACCACTTCTGAAAATATTTCCAGGAAAATGGATGGATTTGTCCATGAAGCTCACTCCTGATTTACTTCTAGCCCTCTTCTCTTTTCCCCCTGTCTTTTCTTTCCTGCCATTATTAGTTACCATAATTGCTAACTGACTATTTTCATAGTTAATTTTGGACTTAGTTCTCACTTCTGTTGGGATCATTGTTGTTATTCCTTTTTAAAAACAGTTTTGCTTTTTCTTCTTCACATGTGTATATACAATCACTTATATTTGTTTTTGTTTCTCCCCTTTAGTTTTTTTTCTTTTATAATTGTGTGTAACCTTTTTTCTTTAACTAAGTTACTTTTAAAATAAATTTTGGAAAAAGACTTACTTGAATTCATCAAAATAAAATAAATAAATAAATAAATATGTAAATAAATAAATATGTAAATAAAGAAACAAACAGAAGGTGGCAGCACCTGGACAACCTTTTCTGACTTCAGAAACTAAGCAAAATCATGTTTCTTAATATGTTGATAGGGGACTGTTAGGGAATATCACATGTGAGTGACCCTTTGCCTTTAGTTTAAGGGTGCTGAGCATAATCCTCTTTCTAGAATCTTAGAAAGTTGGGAGATGCACGGGCCACCAACTTCATGATATTTATAAAATGAGGAGACCATTTTTCTCATTTTGAGAAAATTGCAGAGACAAAAATCACCTACTCTGTTCCATTAACAAGAAATATTTGTTTCATTTTTTCTGGGGAGACATTTCATATTTATTCTATGTGCCATAAAGTCTGCCAAAATTAAAGCATTACTTAATCCCCACAGAACCAAAGAAAACCATATAAGACCATTTTAGAATTTCAGTTCCCCACATCCTGGAGAGATGAGCTCTGGAAAATGCAGAAAGGTGTTGAATTCACAAGGACTGGATTAAAAATAATCAGGATGATTTTAACAACCCCTTGCACATATGTAACAATGGATACTCTTGGTGAATTAAATATATGCTTAATGTCATATAATCATTTATCATATTTATATGTTTATCATATATTTTAATATTCAGTTGGGATGTAACTCTCATAGGTCGTACCTCTAAAAGAATTTAGCACTGAAAAATATTGGTTATATTATTGGAATACTTCTACAAACAACAAGCACAATATGATTTTGAGTCAGTTGTGTTAAAAAATAAGAAATCCTTAGCCTTGTTCTTCATTTATCTTTTTCTTTTTTTTTTAAATATATTTTATTCATTTTTCACATTCCATTTGCAATCACTTATATACAGGGTATTTACTATAAGAAAAGAAAAAAAAGGAGATAAAACGAACAAAAAAAGGAAACACAACTCATCATTCACAACCCCACCTAACCCTTCCATCCTCCATACACCCCATCTACCCCCTCCAACTTTCCTTTCTCCCTCTAACGCTCCCCTCCTACTTCCCTTTCCCCTCAAACCTTTCTTCTCCCCTTACTCCCAACACGCCCTCCTTACATTCCCCTTACTCCTTCCTTACTCCTCCCTCTTCTTTCCCTCTACCTCCCTCCTTGGTGTATGCCTTTATTCGAGTGTTGTTTGATCTGATAAAAGTAAAATAGCAGTAGACTTATATACCGCTTCATAGGCCTTTCAGGCCTCTCTAAGCGGTTTACAGAGAGTCAGCATATTGCCCCCAACAATCTGGGTCCTCATTTTACCCACCTCGGAAGGATGGAAGGCTGAGTCAACCCTGAGCCGGTGAGATTTGAACCGCTGAACTGCTGATCTAGCAGTAGCCTGCAGTGCTGCATTTAACCACTGCGCCACCTTGGCTCTGAATGAACCAAGGAAAAAAAAAGAAAAAAGAAAAAAAAGAACCACCGTATATAAATACATTCTTGTTCTTATTAAGACTATGTTAACACCCCCCCACCCCCCCCCACAAATCCCCATCCCTAATCCTCCCGACTTCCCAGGGCCCACACCTGGCACTACCTTCTGTCTAAAATATCTTGTATACATATGGATTAAAAAAATAAAAGTAATATGTCAAAAGAAAGAAAAACAGAAAAAAAAGAAGAGAGAAAAGAAAAGAGAAAAGAAAAAAGAAAAAAAAGAAACCACTCTTTGTGTTGATCTCAGCCCCCCATCTTTATCTATGCTTAAATAGTATAAATCGTTCTATCTATATTTTATTCTCGTCTCTTACTTCTTTGCTATTTACCCCAACCTTCTGTAGACTCTCCCGT
Source organism: Thamnophis elegans (assembly GCF_009769535.1). Taxonomy (NCBI): domain Eukaryota; kingdom Metazoa; phylum Chordata; class Lepidosauria; order Squamata; family Natricidae; genus Thamnophis; species Thamnophis elegans. Next base: position 28,298,594 of record NC_045551.1, read on the forward strand.
TCCTCTTCCTAAACCTTATGATCCCTTCCGATAAAATTTAAGCAACGTGGTTCATGCCACATATTCAAATTACTTTGCAGAAGAGTAATCAAGCTTTCCCTTCTAGTAAAATTTAAACAGCGTAAATGATCTTTCTTAACCTCCTTTTCAAACAGTAATTCAAAATAATCTAGCCAAGCTTCCCCTTCTTAGTAAAGTTAAGCAGCGTAGATCAAATATTACTTTACACAGAAATCAACTTCTATCTTAAGATAATTCCAACCGACTTTCTCTTCTAATAGGATTTAAATAACGTAGTTCATTCCACATGCATTTTACCCTCATCCCTTACTTGTCTGATATTTACCACTATCAAATTTATGCTAACATTTGTTTAAAATCTAACTCAAAGCAATTTCAACCAACTTTCCCTTCTAATAAAAGTTAAATAGCATGGATCATTCCACATATTCAAATAATACTTTCAGCAAGAGTCAGTTAACCTTCTGTTTTAAAATAGTCCCTTCTAACAAGGTTTAAACAACATAAATCATTCCGCATTCTTTTTACACCTATCTTAAGATAATCCCAACCGGCTTTCTGTTCTAATAAGCTTTAAACAACGTAAATCATTCCACATATATTTTACCCTCATCCCTTGCTTGTCTAATGTTTACCACTATCAAATTTATGCTAACGTTAATTTAAAATCTAGCTCAAAGTAGTTTCACCCAGCTTTCCCTTCTGATAAGAATTAGTCCGCTTTTTCTACCGGAGAGAGGTCTCAAACCCCCATTCAGTCCTTAACTTTGGCGAATATTTTGAAATGTCTAAATTCTCGATCTCCGTTTTTCTGCTTCTCCGAGGGAGGAAAGGCTACCCCCTCCATCTTGCAGCCACATGGCCTGCCGCTTGCCTTCTCCTTCCGCTTGTCTCTCCTCTCTTCCAAGTGAGTCAGGAAGTCCCGCCTTCAAAGTCCTACAGTAGAAATCTTGAGCCTCCGAAACAGAGTTAAGACGAAATCTTTGATTCTCAAATGTAACCGTGATGCCGGCAGGGGCCTCCCATCTGTATCGAATCTGTTGACTCCTAAGCTCTTTAGTTAAAAAGGTGTAGTCCCTTCTTGCTTTCAACATCTGGAAAGGTATATCTTTGAAGACAATCAGGTCCTGGTCATCAACTCGGAGACTGTTGTTATGAAACTTTTGCACAATCGCGTTTCTAGATTCTTTTGTAGAGAAATGTATAATTATGTCCCTCGGGAGCTGTCGCTGTTCCGCTATCAATGAGTTCTGGCGATAGATTTTCCGAATCTGCCAATCAAAGTTAAGTCCCGGGCTTCCCACCGCATGGCTGAAGGCTTCAGCAAAGGTCTGTTTCAGATTCTCTTGCTCCTTTTCACGGAATCCTCTGACTCTTATTGCAAATGCCTTCCTATTAAAATTTTTCATCATAAGCTGTTGTTCAGTGTCTCTAATTTTTTGTTGTAAAATTTGAATATTGGTAGTCAAATTAAAATTAGCCTTCTCCAAACTTTCCAATTTGTTCTCTATTTCAGCAGAATAATCTGACAGGGCAGACACGGCTGCAAACGTGTTCGCCTTCATTTGATTAACTTTAGACTTTAAATCATCATATAGTTCCAATACAAATTCCTTAATTTCTTGTTTAAAATCATTAAACATTTTAAAGAAATATTCCTGTGTTAAAAGTTCTCCAGTAGAGGGCATAGGAGACAAAGGCTGTGGTTCCAGTAAAAATTCTTTAAATTCTTTAGACACATTTGTAGCAAGGCGCTTCTTTGACCTGGGTGCCATAATAAATACACAAGTAAGCAGCGCTTTGCTCCCCTCTGTTTCCAAAGAAGAAGAGTTTATTTTGTTAAGGAGCGGTCTGCAGGAAGGTAAAACCGGCTAAGTATATCCACTATCAATCATCCACGGAGAGAAATTGCCATTTTGAAATCCATTTAGACAAAGAAGTCTCTAAGACAAATGGTGCTGGTATTTAAGATAGTAATAAAAACATAAATCTCACAGGGGTGGGACCCGCCCGTATCAATTCTAGCTTGAAAAAAACTTTGTTTTGTCCTGGGGGGGGGGCTAGCCTGTCTGGGGCTGCCAAAAAAAAGGCAGCTGAGAAGAACTGGCTGGAGATAAAAGCTCCGCTCCGGCTGGATCTAATCTCTATCCACAGCCAAAAAAAGAAAAAGGCTGTGGCTCACGAATAGACCCTAGCCTACAGAGCTACTCCCTGCCCCTTTCTTAGCCAAAAAGGGGTGCTATCTATGATCTTATTTAGATATACAGACCAGATCTCTGAGGAGCTCAGTGGAGCCCTCCTCGGCAACAGGCCACGCCCCCAGGAAGTCCCCGTTCTTCATTTATCTTGTTTGTCTCAGGCTATATTTGTGCTGTGTCCCACTTTCATATCATTTACTCACCAAAAAAAAAAACCAGAGAAAAGGGTCTTATTTTTAAGATTCCCAATCTATTAATTCTAGGCTTGTGTGAAAATCTATAAACCTATCTTTCTGACACCAAGCTGGCATAATGTTCTCCAACAGAGCAAACATGTCTTCAGGTTTTATCCAGTTCTACTAACAAAAAGTTTTTTTTTAAAGCACTGCTTTTAAAAAATAAAGCAACTGTTGGAAGAAATGTCCTTCTGGGTTCTGCTCCAAGTGGGGAAAAAGACACTAGAGACATGGAGGCTGCTTGGAAAGATGGTTTAATGATGGACAGGGCCACATGGCTTGAATCCTGAACAGAAAAAGTGATCACATGCTTCAGTGTTGGGTGAAGAAGAAAGAACGAGATGCTGAAAGTTCCTAGCTTTATACTCTCTGTTTGGCCCCACCTCTCTGTTTCCTGTTCCTGTGTAAGAAAATTTATTCTGATTGGTTGTCAGACTTCCATGGGGCCATGCAGGGGCAACTCTCTAGGCTGTGTTTTGAGTCTCAAGTTTGGTTGAGTTCTCAGATGCCATGTGGTGAGTTGGGTAAAGGGCTAATACTATCATGCCTTAATCCCATCACCCTGGAGCTGAAGGGGAGAACTCTTTATTATGTAGAATAGACTGGCTTGGGCATCTTAATGGCCCATTGACAAAGGGGGATGGGCAGGAAGCTGCAGGGAGCTACTTTGTCTTTAAAACATGTTTCTCCCTTTTCACATCCAGGGAAATATAATATTCTGCTTTTTCAATATTTCCTAGGATATTTCATTCTTCTAGGAGAGGGCTGGGTTTTAACTTCCTACACAACTAAGCACCAATATAAAAACTACAGTTATTTTTTCACCATTGTGTCCCTGTTTCAATATTACAGAAAGGAAAGAAGGCCAGACAGATAAAAAAAGTTTTTATTGTTGATTACCCAGTTACAGATAAAGAAGTAGAAAGTGAATTTTTCAATAAAGTTTTGAATTTTGATCCAACTTGAGTCAAAGTGGGTACATTCTAAATAGGTCAGATGAATCTGAATGTTTTGCAGATATATGATTAGTAGACCTAAGCAAATATTGAATATTTACTCTAATCAATCAGTACATGTGTGTTAGATTGCAACTTCACACTGAGATGTAATATTGAAGTACTAGAGCTAGGAAAAGCAGAAAGAAGTTCCAGATCATCTGGGGTAAGAGAAGGATCGGCTCGGGCAGAAGCCAAACCACGAGCCACAGCACTGCCAGCCATAGTAGGGAGAGAGAGAGAGGAAGCAAAATAAACGCCGGCAGGATCAGAAGAAGGAGGGGGAGGTGATGTGAGCGAAATGTCAGAAACAGAAGGAGAGGGAGGGGGGGAAACAGAGGGAGAGGAGACAGACGGGGCAAAATTTGAAGGGCGATCTAAATAAGGAGGTGGGGGAGTAAGATCAGGGGGTTCTATGGGAAAAACAGGAGAAGGATCAGAATGATGGAGTCTAAGAGCAGCAAGTATGACCTTCCAAGTCAGGAGCATCGGAGTAGGAGCACGAGGTTCCTGATGGAGATATGTGCCTATTTTCACCCATGGTCCAGGTTTAAGGGAGCCATGGTGAGGATAGGAGGGGCAGTTTTGCCAAATGTGTATTAACAGTTGGCGTAATTCAGATTTGGTAGGAAAGACAAATTTCTTTGTTAATTGACTTTTAGAAGCTCTGAGAATCTGGCCAAGTTCCTCTGCTTCTTGGACAGATCCGCCCCCATATTTACGAAAGATCAGTCGTTTCCACGAACGACGACGAGTGCGCGGGTAAGCGATGGGGTCTCAGGCACGCAGCGGCGAGGCTGCGTCGGTCCGGCGGAAAAAATCACGTTGGGGTCACCACTTGTTAGTGCCTCAGTCCGTCCCTGGAGGAAACGGCTTCTCCAGGGCGGCACCTGGGCACAACAATCAAGGGGGGTCACCCACGAAGCTAATCCTAGAAAGAACTTGAGGACACGAGATCTCTCTGGGTGAAATGACAACTTTATTATGTAGCAAGGCTGAATATATAAACTTTCATATGCAAATGAGGTTTTCAAACATTGCAAATGTCATTGGTTACAATTTATGCATCTAGACCAATAACAGAATTGATAACTGCGTGTTTCCTAAGTTTCACATGTACCTTACTTAGCGTTTTCAAGCAAGTACAAAACAAGCAAATTCTACAGGTGTCAAGAACAATTTGTGGTCGGCTATATCCGTCCTGTGTGGCTAGATGTGCATCCGCTAGATGTGCAGACTCTGCAAGTCCTATCTAGCTACCTGTCTAAACCATTTCCTATAGAAGGAGGCATGCAAAGAAAGGCATTCAAAGAAAGGCATTCTCAGAGAAATAGGATAGCAACAAATAAGGACTATTGTAATCAGTGGAGCTTGCTTCTTAATTTTACTTTATGGTATATTTCTTCTTGTCTTTGGAAAAGTAAATATCAATATTATCTTATTCATATTGTTGTGTGAGTTATTTTCCCCCCAGAGGGCACCCATTAGCTACCTCTCCTTATGGTAAACCATATCTCTCAAAACACATTACAACATTTCCCAAATATTCAGAAATGAATTTGAATATAGTGGAATCAGAATCATCTAAGTGTAACAAAGTAGCACATATTATATTGGAATGTATTTATGAGTGAATTGGAACTGTCAAATGAAATTATGGCCAAGAGTAATTTGAGTGGCTTATCAAGGATATCCTTCAAGAGCTATCTTACTAGGAGGATTTAATAAAATGTTTTTAGATTAGGTTTTGGCAACAACTTTAGAAATACATGGGATTTTATAATTATTGTTAAGAAACCATCAAGGAAATCTATTTATTGCAAGAAATCAAAGACTTAAGAATGCAGTTTGATGTGAAGGAAGGAAAGCAGTTTCTAGCAATTGCACAGTCACTTCGAACTTTTTTTTAAAGTGCTTTTGTATTTTAGCAGAATGGACTGTTATTACCTTCAGCTATTACATTCCCATTTTATTCTTGTGCTTTCTTCAATGACATTTTCTCAACAAAGGGCAATGTAAGTAGATATTTCTGTTATCCATAAACTCACAATGCCATTCACCTTATTATCAAAATGATAATACATGAAAGAAAAATCACAATTTTATATTGAATTGGTTTGAATTATCTCAGTTAAATATACTTAAGTAGTTAACACCTATTGCTGTAATTGGCAGTTAAAAGTTGGACATGTATATCTTTAAGTTTGCAACCTTTATTTCACAATTATCCAAGCAATTCCAAACCATTAATAAAGCAATATTGCCAGGGTCTAACGCTGTGAACTTTCTTGAAACAGATCGTGTAGAAGTAGTTATCTCCTTTAGATTCTGCTAGCAAAAGCCATTATTTTGGTAGGAGCAACTAATCAAATATGACCCCATAAAGAGATATCATTTTTAGTACTTGAAAAAAGAAATGAGCTACAGACATACATTCAAGGCCTTTTTTTTCTGAAGAATTGCTGAAATGCAATCATATCTCATTCAGACCTTGCAGTTGTAAGAACTGAAGATCATAGAAACCTTGGTGAAAAATAAACAAAAGCAGGTATCAAATAGTGATGAGTTTCTAGCTAATGGTATTCATTCATTCATTCATTCATTCATTCATTCATTCATTCATTCATTCATTCATTCATATTTGATTTCCATAGCTGCCAAAGTCAAGCAAGTGACTCTGGGAGGCTTACAATTATAAAACAATTTTTAAAATATTTTTTTTAAAATAAATATTAATCCAGAATATGCCATTGTGTGCACACACATATTATATAAAATTTATAAAATAAATAAATAAGAGATTTGTTGCTTTCTTCCAGGCAGAATCTCTGATTGTTATAATTAGTTAATCTGTCAAGCATTGTCCCACACAGCATAAAGACTCAGCTCCTCCAATGCACACTTCCATCAATTTATAAATGAGTATTCATGTCATTTACTTCAGTGTATCCCAAATGTAAGCAAAGCCTAATTAATATAACTGAAATATAAAAATGAAATGTAAAAACAAATTAGCAATTAAAGGCTTGGAATAGGGGATACATTTTTAGCAACTTCCTACATGCTGAGAGGGTGGCATATCTCTGTAGGAAAATACATACTGAGCAAGATTGTTGACCCCTGTGAAGATCTTTGTACCATGAACTGATAAACAATGTAGCTGCCATATTTTATACCAATTGTGACTTCCAAGTTTTTTCTAGGCCAGCCCTGTGTATCGCACAATGTAGAAATTAAGACAGTTGTGATGATAATCACATATAGTATATTCTAGTTGTCAAAATGAAGCATAATTATTGATAATCCAGCCAGCATTTGAAGAATCACTGTTGGTGAAGTTTGTATGTTTTCATCATCAGTGATAGGCACAAATCAAGGAATGCTTGTGAACTGCAAACCTCTTTCTGAAGGAATACAATCCCTTGGACAGCAAGCTTTATCTCAATGCCAGCACTAAGAAGTTGGGGTGTTAGCAAAGGATATTAAATAAGTTCATAGCAAAGGAAAAAAAGGAAAGAAGTAAAATGAGTTGGGAGATAAATTATTAAGCTGTATCTGTACTTGGAAGTGGTAAATAGGACAAGGAAGAAAAGGAAGGTTCAGTTCAAAGAGAAGAGTCTGTATTTTGATCTGTCTGATGTAGGGATGTTATCATGTAGGGTGATATTGTTAATACTGATTGAAGATGACTGCCTAGAAGATATCTAATTTTGTTTCTCAGTTGCTGTGGGACACCTGTATATGTCGTAATTCTTACGGACTCACTAGTTTTTTCTACAAGTCTCAAGAAAGAAAGCAAAAATAAAATCTACTCCTGACTATTTTGTTGAATCAGTGGAAAAGAGTACTGGAAACTACACACTTATCTTGTATGATGCAGTATCATTGGAAGGAGTGGGAAGAAAAGGATAATATTTTAGGATTTGTCACCAGAAAATAAATGTAATGCCCTTTTAGATTTGTGTCACATATTGTGCACCCAATTGGTTCTGTGTTTAAGGTGGGACTAGAATCCACAGTCTCCGGGTTTCTTTTCTAATGATGTAAACAACTGCACCAGATTGGTTCTCTCTTGGATGATTTAAAAGAGTCTAAATTGTTATAGCCTAGTAAGTCCTCGGACTTACGAATGACAGCTCGGCAGCAGCCAGGCGCGCCTTAACCAATCAGGTGCATCTGCGAGTTGCCGGGCTGTCATACGCGCAGCTATTGGCTCATCCGTCTGACAGCTCCATATAAAAAGCTGTCAGACAGAGGAGAGGTGCCGGTCTACCATCTGTATTCGTTCTTGCCTGTAATAAAGCAGTTTGACTTATGGTTACCTCAGACGCCTCTGCTTGATTCTTCCACCGATCTAACACTGGTGATGAGCTGGTGGGATCACGGGCTCTGAGCACGACCTAGAGGGCAAGCAACGAGCGTATTTAGGTGCTTAGACCGGACAAAAAAGTCACACCTCAAATCGCCTCAGCTGCCGCTCCACCTTAGCCGTGAACCGCTATGGCCGGCATGCCAGCCTTTGCTCCGTTTGGAGCTGCCGGGGAGTCCTGGGCTGCCTTTTTAGAGCGGTTCGAGTGCTTCCTAATCACCAACAACCGGCAAGGCTACTCTCAAGCCAGGAAGTGCGGGTTCTTTTTAACCACCTGCGGACCCGAGATGTTCGTGACGGCCCGCTCCTTCACAGCCCCGCGGGCTGTATACGATCTGTCTTGGGAGGAACTAACAGAAGGGGTCCAAGCATACTATGCCCCGACTCCATCTCAAATCGCATGCCGGTTTGCCTACCGCTGGCAAGTGCAGAAGCCATCTGAATCGGTGAATCAATTCTTACAAGCACTGCGAGTCGCCGCGGCTCAATGTGACTTCCCTGACTTAGAGGACAATCTAGCGGAGCAATTTGTGTGTGGCCTTAAGGACATATTCCTTAGGCAGCGGCTCCTTGGCAAGCCTAAAGTCACCCTAGTCTATGCCATCGATGAAGCCAGAGCCGCCGAGCTTGCAGATCTCTCCTCAGTGGAGATCGACCACTACCTGCCACAAGCGGCTGCTTCCGCTCCTATGCCTGCCTTGCCGGCTTTACCGGGGCCTGCCCCCGCACCGCCACAGCCGTCGACCTATATCACCAACTTAATCGATGAGCTGGCTCCGCTGCAGGAACAATTCTATGAGGCCCAGGTGGATCGCCTGAGGGCCACCCCTCGCCGGCCTCCGCAACAGCAGCCGGCCCTGATCCGCGCTCCTGCAGCTGCCACTGCAGTGTCGATCAACCTTGCCTCAGCGGGTACGCAGAAGTGACCATTGAGGGTTCCCCCTGCTTAATGGAGGTCGATTCGGGCTCCTCCCGCTCCCTCCTCTCCTGGGCTACCTTCACTAAACTATGCCCCCATGTTTTGAAGTCCCAGCTTTCTCCATCGGACGCTGTATTAAAGGACTACCAGGGGACTAATATTCCCACCCTGGGATGCTATGGGGTGCAGGTTTGCTATGGGAGCCACTGTGCAGTCCTCCAAGCTTTGATTGTCTTGAAACCCCTCCCATCAATCCTAGGCCTAGACTGGTTCACTCATCTGGGCTTATCCCTGACAGGAGTGCATACCGTGGTGGACACGGCCCCTGACGTAGCAGCGGTCCTCAGGGACTATGCTGACATATTTAATGGGGAACTGGGCCAATACAAGGGCACCCCTATCTCCCTTAACTTGGACCCCCAGGTTGCCCCCATCCGGCTGAAGGCCCGCAGGGTGCCTTTTACCTTGAGGCCTAAGGTTGACGCCGAACTCGATAAATTGTTGGAGCAGGACGTCCTGGAGCCCGTCGACCATTCACGCTGGAGACCCCCATAGTGATCCCCGTGAAGGCCGACGGGTCCATCAGGATCTGCGCCAACTACAAGTCGACAATCAACCTTGGCCTCCAGGCAAACCCCTATCCAGTCCCTGTCGTGCAGCATCTGCTCCACTCCTTGGGGCAGGGCTGCATTTTCTCCAAACTGGATATGGTGCAGGCCTACCAGCAGCTCCCTGTGGATGACGATGCGGCGGCCGCCCAGATCATCGTCACCCACCGGGGGGCTTTCCACTGTCGCCACCTACAATTCGGCATTTCCGTTGCCCTGGGGATCTTCCAGAGCCTCATGGAGCGCTTGCTCCATGGGCTCCCCGGCATTGTCCCCTACTTTGATGATGTCCTGATCACTGCAAACAGCTGCTCAGGACTCATCGAAGTCTTACGGAAGGTCCTCGACCGTTTTAGGGGCACGGGTTTAAAATTGAAGTGGAGCAAGTGCTCTTTTGCTGTGCCCCAAGTGGAATTCCTGGGCTTCTTAATTGACACCCAGGGAATCCACCCCACCCCTTCCAAAATCGCTGCCATAAGGAACATTCCCCCCCTACCTCAAAGGCGCAGCTCCAAGCGTTCCTCGGCCTTTTAAATTTTTACGCGCCATTCATTCCACACAAGGCGTCACTAGCCGAGCTGCTGCATCGGTTGTTCGACCGATCCGTGGCCTGGCAATGGGGAAGCGCATGCGTTCGCGGCTGTCAAATCCCTGCTGACGTCAGAGGCAGTCTTAGTCCAATATAGTGACAAGCTGCCCCTGACTTTGGCATGTGACACCTCCTCCGTGGGTTTGGGGGTGGTTCTGAGCCATGTCCTCCCCAACGGCTCAGAAGCCCCCATAGCTTTTTACTCCCGGACACTTTCCTCTGCCAAGAGGAACCACAGCCAGATTGACAAGGAGCTCTGGCTGCGGTGTCTGGGGTTAAAAAGTTCCACGACTATCTCTACGGTCGGCACTTTACGCTCTACACCGACCACAAGCGTCTCCTTGGGCTTCTGGCCGGTGATAGGCTGACCCCTCCCATCCTATCCCCTAGGATGACCCACTGGACGGAGTTCCTGGCCGTGTACTCCTACGCACTATGCTACCGTCCGGGCAAGCATCTAGGGCATGCTGCTGCCCTTAGCCGCTGCCCTCTTCCCTGCGATGACCCCCAGCTGGTCCCCTGCCTTTCGGTCCTCTCCATCACAGAGCTGGACCTCCCCGTGACCTCCTCTGACGTGGCCGCCCACTCTCAAGCTGACCCTGTCCTTTCTCAAATAATGGCATGGGTCCTGAGGGGTTGGGCTACAGGGGCTGTCTGCCTGGACTGCCGGCCCTTCAAATCCCATCAGTTGGAGCTGTCTCTCCACTCTGGCTGCCTCCTCTGGGGCAACTGCGTGGTCATCCCATCGGTCCTCCACAGCAAGGTTCTCCAGCGGCTCCATGCCAATCACCCTGGGGTCACGCGCATGAAGGCACTGGCCCGGAGCTATGTGTGCTGGCCTGGCCTTGACGCTGAGATCGAGGCCTGGGTCGCCTGTTGCGTCCCCTGCCAGGAGTCCCGCCCATCTCACCCCTCCTCCCCCTCCCGGGAGTGGGAGATGCCCCGTGGGCCCTGGTCCTGCATTCACCTGGACTTCGCGGCCCCTTCCACGGCCAGGTATTCTTGGTGGCTGTGGATGCCTACTCCCACTGGGTAGAGCTGGTTCTAATGCATTCTACTACAGCCGAGAGCACGGTGCGGGCCCTGCGACAGTTGTTCGCTACCCATGGGTTGCCGGACACAGTGGTGTCTGACAACGGCCCGCAATTTGCATCCGCCATTTTCCAATCATACCTGGCCTCCCAAGGCATCTGCCATGCACCGGTTGCCCCTTACCATCCAGCCAGCAATGGCCGGGTGGAAAGGGCGGTCCGATCGGCCAAGGAGGCTTTGGGCCGCATGGACCGTGGCGACTGGCAGGCAAGGGTGGACGCTTACCTAATGGCACAGCACTCCACACCTTGCCCCCTAACACGGCAAAGCCCTGCGGAGCTGCTGATGGGTCATCGTCTGCGGACCACCCTGGATAGACTACACCCCCTCTATTCAGGAATTCAGCTGGCAACCTGGGGTCTCCCTCCTGTTCCTTCCTCCCTGGGGACACAGTATGGGCTCGGAATTACTCTGAGGACCCTCGGTGGGTGCCAGCCACCATCACCGAGGTAATGGGACCCATCTCCTACAGGGTCCAACTATCCGATGGCACCGAGTGGCGGCGACACCTGGATCAATTAAGACGCCACCACCCCCCGAATGATCCAGCTCAACCCGACATGCAGAGGCCGGCCACCGACGCCTCGCAACCGGCCCCAGATCCGCAACGTTTGCCGCAAACTGCACATCCGATGGCCTTCGCAAATCCAGGCCAGCCTACCAGGGCCTCAGGGTCAATTCTTTTCCCTCTCGGCCCTTCCTCCATCTCTCCAACCGAGCCCGCAATGCCCTTTCCCAACCAGTTAGGCCTTCTTAGGCCAGGCCTTCCCCAACCCCAGGCCGCCTACCGGCCCAATCCAAATTCACCGCCATCCTCGGCCGCGCCCCCTTCGCCTGGCCTACCTCATCCTTGGTTTCCGCCTCCTCAACTAGGCCGCTCCAGTGACGTCACCTGGAGCTCCACTCTCCGCAGGGAGGAGCTCTTACAGGGACATCCTCACCAGTCGACGCCTCCAGACCAACTGAGGCGTTCAGGGTGTGTCCGCCATCCCCCCCGCCTACTTACGCGTCTACGCCTGCGCCGTCTCCGACGCATGTGCATCGCTGGGGGGAAGGAGTGTTATAGCCTAGTAAGTCCTCGGACTTACGAATGACAGCTCGGCAACAGCCAGGCGCGCCTTAACCAATCAGGCGCATCTGCGAGTTGCCGGGCTGCCATACGCGCGGCTATTGGCACATCCATCTGACAGCTCCATATAAAAAGCTGTCAGACGGAGGAGAGGTGCCAGTCTACCATCTGTATTCGTTCTTGCCTGTAATAAAGCAGTTTGACTTACAGTTACCTCAGATGCCTCTGCTTCATTCTTCGGCCGATTTAACACAAATTATTAAATGCCATATCATGCTGTGTTCACTGGACAATTTTGGAAGATTTTGGTCTGCACGCCAAGCACCTTTAGCCTTGAATGAGAGGCATGTGCATATAAGAGAGAAACTGGTTCCATTATTGCATGATAGGAATAAATATGTACCTCCATGAGTTGGATTGCCCCTGACTTTGCAGATATATAACTGAAGCATTTATTTAATTTAAAAAGAAATTGTAATGGTGAAATTGAAGCGAGCTATTCCTTTAGATGAGGAACTGGGATGCATCCACATGTGGCAAATAATAGACAACCTGAAGATATCTGGGCTAGCTGTGATATGTGGGCAGATACATCTTATGAATAAGCAGCCAAAAACTGTTAGGGTGTGATGAAGTCCAGAGGACAACACACTTGCACAAATGTCACAAAATCCAAAGATGATGGCATTGGGACAGAGTGAACATGGACTCCCTCAAAGTCCAGCCCCATCTCCTTGGCTGTAGGCAAATGTACAGACACTATTGGCATAGACTGAGATGAAATGTATTACCTGGGGTTACGGAGCCACTGTGAAGAAGAAAACTATAGTACAATAGTAAGCTGCTACTTCACATATGCAAAAAAAAGGAAAGAAAAGGAAAATCTTGCAAAAAGAAGGTCAAAAACAATGAATGTAATTTTACGAAAAGCTATATAGCTACTGGAACAGTGTAGAGTTCTGCTTTTTTTTAAATCTGAAAAGTATGATGTAAGTAGATCAAAGATCTCACATGCTGATTTAGCCATAACTGAAAGAAAACCTTGGGACTTGAAAACAATGGTTTTGAAACATGTACCATCCACAAGATGAACTCAGGCAAGCTTGATAATGTTCAAGCAAAACAACAATGAACTGGAGCAGAAATTATAGAAGTGAACTAAAATGAAAAGAATGGTAGGGGAAGGTTGTGGGGAAGGTTGTTGAGAAGGTGGTGGCCTTTCAGCTCCAGCGGTCCTTGGAGGAAGTAGCTATCTTGACCCATTCCAGTCCGGCTTCAGGCCTGGCTACAGCACAGAAACCGCTTTGGTCGCATTGACCGATGACCTCTGGAGAGCCAGGGACGGAGGCTTCGCCTCCATCCTGGTTCTCCTTGGACCTCTCAGCGGCTTTTGATACCATCGACCATGGTATCCTTCTGCGACGACTGCAGGAGGTGGGGGGTGGGAGGCACTGTTTTGCAGTGGTTTCTCCTCTTACCTCTCGGACAGGTCGCAGTCGGTGTTTAGTTGGAGGGCAGAGATTGACCCTAGGCCCCTAACATATGGGGTTGCCGCAGGGTTCGGTCTTGTCCCCCCTACTTTTCTACATGAAACCGCTGGGCGAGATCATTCGGGCGGCACGGTGATAAAATACCACCAGTATGCAGACGATACTCAGTTGTATCTGTCCGCCCGTGCCAACTCAATGAAGCGGTGGACGTGATGAACCAGGGATTTGAAGCTGTTAGGGACTGGATGAGGGCTAACAAACTCGTGCTCAACCCAGATAAGACTGAGTGGCTGTTGTGTTTCCCTCCCACCAATCCGGCAAATATTCCACCTCTCAGGCTGGGGGGTCAAACATTATACCCCTCAGACAGGGTCCGCAACTTGGGAGTCGTCCTGGACCCACAGCTGACTTTCGAACACCATTTGTCAGCTGTGACCAGGGGGGCATTTGCCCAGGTTCGCCTGGTGCACCAGTTGCTCCCCTACCTGAACCAGGAGGCTCTCACAACAGTCACTCGTGCCCTTGTGACCTCTAGGCTGGAGTACTGCAATGTGCTCTACATGGGCTGCCCTTGAAGAGTATTCGGCGACTTCAGCTAGTCCAGAATGCGGCCCGCGGCGCGAGCGATTGTGGGTGCACCTCGCTTTCACCCACATAACACCTATCCTCCGCGAGCTGCACTGGCTACCTGTCGATCTCCGGGTTGCACTTCAAGGTGCTACTTGTCACCATAAAGCCCTACATGGTAGTGGATCTGGGTACTTGAGAGACCGCCTACTGCCATACCTCCACGCGACCCATTAGATCTCATCGATTAGGCCTCCTCCGAGTTCCATCTGCCGGTCAATGCCGACTGGCAACTACGCGGAGGAGAGCCTTCTGGTGGTAGCTCCGACCCTATGGAATGATCTCCCCGTGGGAGATCATACCCTCACCACCCTCCAGACCTTCCACACAGCCCTCAGAATCTGGCTAACCCGTCAGGCCTGGGGCTAAGACTGTAACCCGCCCGAATGGTATGAATGTTGTGTTTTTATTATGTTATTGTCTATATGTTAACAAGTTTGTCTCCCCCTCCCTCTTGGATTGTGAGCCGCCCTGAGTCCCCCAGGGAAAAGGGCGGCATATAAATAAACTTCTATCTATCTATCTATCTATCTATCTATCTATCTATCTATCTATATTTACAATCAGATGAATTATTAGTTTTTTTAAATTCTGGAAATGAAATTGAGAACAAAATAGACAAGTGGTTACAAATAGCTGCATGTGAAATGGAATGCAACTCTCAATGACATAATAATTTCAATCAGAATTCAAAAACAGTCAATCAATTTTATAATATACACACAGATACAATTACAGATATTGAAGAAGACGGTAAGTGAATTCTATGGAGATTACAGTGAATGATGGACAAAACACTAATCTTTTCTAATAATTATTGGTAACTTTAATTCCAAAGTTGTGTAAATTGCAATGGTCTGTGCAAACATTTGGAAAATTTGAAAGGAAAATCTACAGGTTACAGGTTGACAGCTGACAGACTTCAGGACAGGACCCTAATCAAATTATAGTACATCTTATATAGCAACAGATGGAAAAGCCCTTTGCTAAATTCAAAAATGCTGCCAGGTACTGACAGTGGTTGAGATAATCAACTATTAAACACAGAAATACACTAATACTGAAAAAAACTAAAAAGATCCAATCCCACTGTGATATAACTTAGAACCAGAAGTACATAAGATTTGTGTCAGAACCAGATTCAAAGACTTTGACCTAGTGAACAGAACTCAAGGAACTGCAGGAAAAAGTTAAAATGTTTAAAGAGGCAAATCACATAACAAGAATTGGAAGGAAACAGAGAATGCAACTTTGCAAGATACAATCTGGGACTAAAGATTATTCTTCCAGGCTTTTGGGCTTATACTGAAGCGCATCATCAGGGAATTTCTCTTTCTCTAAAATATGTGTGCTGGGCTAGTCTATGCATTGTATTTATGGTTCCTAGTTCTGGGTAGCTTTTGGAGATTTGATGGTTGGCTATTAAGTCATTAAGTGTTGTTACCTTGGGTTGCTACACTCTTGGCTCCTAAGTACATAATAGGATGCTGGTAAATCAGCACACCTATTGGCTGATAAAGGGCACTTTTTCCCCCGCTATTTCTCTGGCTATTTTTGTCCCTGCTCAGCAACAATCATAGTAGCTGCAAAATTGAATGCATGTCCTTATTCATGCAATGTGAGGCTACCAGTCAGTTCAGATCTAGTTGTCTAACTGCTCGCTCATGTTCTCACAATCTGGTGGTTTGCTTCCTTCCCGCCTGTCCCACATAGTCAGTGTAACTCACCTCATTTCATGAAGATTCTTTCTTGACAATTGTTTTTTATTCTCTATTTTGATTCAGCCAGCCATGCCTCATCCTGTCCTTCCTCTGCTACTCCTGATTTATCTCAAGGCAATCAGCCTTAGCCAGCACCTGCACATTCTTCTCCTGCAATTTGGCCAGTATATAATGTTTTGGTTTGGATTTTGACCAACAGCAAATCAGACT
This sequence comes from Thamnophis elegans, assembly GCF_009769535.1. Classification (NCBI taxonomy): domain Eukaryota; kingdom Metazoa; phylum Chordata; class Lepidosauria; order Squamata; family Natricidae; genus Thamnophis; species Thamnophis elegans. The sequence continues at coordinate 28,314,738 of NC_045551.1, forward strand.
ATGTTGGCAAGTTACATAAATGTGAAAGCTAACATAGATTGGAGGTAAACAGTTTGTTTTTACTGCTGGAAGTCATTAGCTTTCTACTTAACATCTGCCTGCTGGATCACTGTGCCTTCCTAAGAGAAATATGAAAATGTAATCACTGCTCACTCAAACTGGACCAAACTTATTAAATTTTATTCATTTTTCCTTCCTTCCTTCCTCTCCTCTCTCTCTCTCTCTCTCTCCTCTCTCTCTCTCTCTCTCTCTTTTTAATGATTGGATCACATCACATTCTCTAAATGTGTTTTATAATTTCCAGTGGATGAAGCTTGGATAGTTTCCACTGAAAAATCATTGATACTTTAATCATGAAATTTACAGTATAAAGAAATGTTTGGAAGCAATTGTAGTTATCTATCAGTTACTCCGGTTTTCAGGTTTGCTTTTTTATATATATATAAAGGGTGCTAAAATTATCCTTACCTATCATATGAAAGAAGGAGAGTGCTCTTTTTATTCTGAGGCTATTGTTAAATCTCTCTCTTTTTTCATTCTTCAGTGGTTTTTCCCATATACTGTAAGTTAAAAATGCTGTAATCATCTTTGAGTTATGATTCCAGCATGCAAATGCACTTTAACAATAGGACAGCGAAATAGGGAAGTCTTGCTAGATTTCACATTCACTGACTGCAGCATCATTATGAATTCTTTCTTTTGACCTTGATAATAGCATCTCACATGCTATGCTGGATGCCCTCTGGTATTAAAAAGCAGAAAGAACTAAAAATGAAACAAGAAAAGGAGGGGTTTTAGAAGTTAGAGTGAGAATGTATCTATTGTCTCCTATGTATTGCTGTCTCTTTCCTTCACAGAAAGCAAACCAAAATGTTAATTTGCTATAATTAAGCACACAATGGGATTAGAAGGAAAATAAAAAAGAGAATCCCTTTTTTATTTTTATAAAAGAGAATATCGGCTTTCAGGGTGAATGCTAAAATAAAATTTTAAGCATGTAGCTCTTGTATGAATCAAGTCATGAATTTGAAATAATTCAGAAGAGCCACTAGCTTTATTCTGTGGAGAACATGATATTTATATTATGAAACTCTCTCAGTTTGTTTACATATATCCATACCTACAAAAATGTACATTTTCAAATATTGCTTTAAAAAAAAAGTCTATTGAATATGGGACATGGTGGCTCAGTGGCTAAGATGCTGAGCTTGTCAATCAGAAAGGTTGACAGTTTGGTGGTTCGAATCCCTAGTGCTGTATAATGGAGTGAGCTCCCGTTACTTGTCCCAACTTCTGCCAACCTAGAAGTTCAAAAGCGTGTAAAATGCAAATAGAAAAATAGGAACCACCTTTGGTGGGACGGTAACAGCTTTCTGTGTACCTTTGGCATTTAGTCATGCTGGCCATATGACCATGGAGACATCTTCGGATAGTGCTGGCTCTTTAGCTTTGAAACAGAGATGAGCACTGCCCCTAGAGTCAGGAATGACTAGCACATATATGCAAGGGAAACCTTTACCTTTACCTTTATTGAATATTTGTTCTGAGACATTTTAATTTTGAAAAAAAAATCAGCCTTTGGCAATTTGTTTAAAGTTTACCACAAATTTCCTTGCATACAAGGTACAGGTAAAGAGTCCCTGAGAACCCTAGAGCTCTGCTAGTCATTACTGACTATAGGGGGTGGTGCTCATCTCCATTTCAAGGTTATTAAGCCAGCCAACTCTGAAGACATTGCCACAGTCATGTGGCCAGGATGTCATCACAGAGTGCTCTTACCTTCTCACTAAAGTGGTACCTTTTATCTACTTGCATTTGCCTGTTTTTAAACTGCTAGGTAGGCAGCAGTTGGATGAGGATGGGAACTCACCCCATTGCATGGTGCTCAAGTCTCAAACCTGGGCTGCTAGCTTTCCAACCAACAAACCTAAAGTCTTAACCACTGAACCACCGTGCTGCCCTATGTAAATTTATCATGAATCTGTTTATATCATCATTGCATCTTAACAGGACAACTATACACATTTGTTTAATGAAATAAAATAAACTGAACTTTGAAATTCAAATAAACTTGGATTAACAGTATTTTATGTAAGAACAGATTCATAGAATCATAGAGCTGGAACATATTTTGGAGATCTTCTAATCTAACACTTTACCCAATGGATAACTCCTTATACTATTCAGACAAATTGTTCTCCAATATTTTCTTGAAAACTCCAGTGACACAGGCCAAAACTCAGCATGTAACATTTGTATATGCTCATACCATTTCATACTGCATTTGCTTGTGGTTTTACAATTTTTCTTCATAAGACTGATTTATCCCTGGAGAACCACGATGTCTTATTCACTATGCTCCTCCCATTCCCTGTTTAATGCTGTAGATTCAGATGGTAAAAAGGAAACTCTTTTTCTAATGAAAATATTTGCAAGCTGTATTGTTGGCTTAATGTATACAGTATGTAAAAATTCACATGTCTACTTCTATTCTTAATAGAGATAGCCTCTTGCTTTTCTAAGCCTTTTTAGGCTGGCATTGGCTGTCTCTGAATCAGGGGTGAAATGCTATCAGTTTGGACCAGTTTGCCCGAATCAGTAATACAAAATGCTACCAGTTTGGGAAAACTGCTATTTCCAACAATCAGCTGTGACACACGATTTATATTAGCTAGAAAGCAGGATTTCCTGCTTTCCAGCTAATCTAAATCACGTGGCATAGTGGATTCTCCCCCTCGCTGTTCTCCTAATCTTTGCAGGTGCATTCAATAGCAGGCTCCACCCACCTGCCCAGACATCTTCACGTCCATTTTTTTCACTCTGCACATGTGCATACAGTCACATTTGTGAACCGTTAGTGAAGGTAAGTAGATTTCACCCTTGTTTTGTATAGTTGGAAGAAATTCATCTACCCTGTTTTTCTCCTGCATGGGCTTCCTCTCAAGTCTTCAGGGAAGAACAGAAAACTTCTTTTTCATGCTCGTCATGCCATACTTGAACTTGCTACTCTTTCACAATCTTCTCAGAAGTTCTCTTCAGACCAGACTTCCTTTATAGTATTACATCTTTATTAAAGTATGGCACAGTCCATCTCAGCTTCACCAGAGAACACTGATTTTACTAAAACCAACAACAAAATGTCAACAGCCAATGCTATCTAAATCCATATTAAGTTTCCATTTTCCTTTCTTTTTCAGTTCCCATTTTTGCATCACATTTGTTTTAAGTTACCTCCCTTGCCAGTAATTGGTAATCGTTATCTTTAAAAAATGTTTAAATATATAACAATACTGATGATTAAGTAGCAAATTCTTAAAAAGAATAGGTCTGAAATGATCTTACATATGTCCTTTCCAGTTATTCACTGCAGTCCACCCACTGGAAGATTTATACTGAAAGCTGGTGTGTTTGTCCTCAATAGTAGCAAGAAATAGTTCCCATATCCATATTTATACATATCCATGACTAATCTTGAGGGGAAAAAAGATGCCAATTTTCCTAATTTGACTCATAAAAATGCCCCCATTTTAGAAAAACAAATGTTGATGTGTTGGAAAACTTGTTTATCTCTGTTCCCAAACTGCTATAATCAACTTGCTGCATGTTCTGAATAATTCTGGTAGGTAGAACCGGGAAGATTTATATTGTTCTGCAAAAAAGGAAGATCTTAATTCCATTTTTAAAAGACTATTAGGAGAAGACTTCAGAGCTCTTTCTGGAAAGAAAACAGAGAAATCAAGTGGTTGACAAGGTATATCATATTTAAGATTTGGTTGATGAGAAGTTGGTCTTCTGCCTTTACTTTGTCAGCAGAAAGTTTCTGAAGATATGCTGGATTTAAAGTTCCAATAGTTTCTTACTTACATTTTCTTCAGCATGTACATATTTTCCATTTGTCCACTATAGGTCCCTAGATTTACTTATGTTTCTATGTATATAACCCTACCAAGATAGAAACTCATTCTATCATACTGCCTTATTTAAAAGCACTGTAACCTTCTTTTTTAAATGATATGAGCATTATATCTAATCTCTGTAAACAACCCTCTAATATTATTAGAGGGATATAGGAAGGTTCACTAATTACATGGAGCATTAGCAATGGTTTCATTGTCTTTTATCTTGTTTTCTACAGTTGCATTAAATCCAATTTAGAGGATCCACCATTTCAGAAAAATCATGCTCAGGCCTAATCCTCTGCATTACAAATAAAGAACTGATTGTGTCATATTAAGCATTTTAATGTGTGGCAACATGGAGGGCAGGATTCAGCGTAGCTTCTAGAGGATAATACATTTAAGCCTGTGTAAACATAAATCAAATTTATATAAGTAGTTCAGAGATAATGCTTCAGTAACGCAATTGATTTAATTAAAATCTTCCAATCTCTATTTTCTGTTGGTAACTAAACAAGTTTCTCTCTCTCTTCTCATTCCCATTTTATTTTATTTTACCACCACTCTGAAGCAAATTGTTTCCAGTAATATTTCTGAGTTTGGTTCAAAGTAGATTCCTATTAGAATCTCTTTTAATCTGGATGAGCCACCGTTGTGCAGTGCTTAGAGTATAGTACTGCAGGCTATATCTGCTGATCACCAGTTGACAGCAGTTTGGAAGATCGAATCTCACCAGGCTTAGGGTTCACTCAGCCTTCCATCCTTCCGTGGTGGGTAAAATGAGGACCCAGATTGTTGGGGGCAATATGCTGACTCTGTAAACCGCTTAGAGAGGGCTGTAAAGCACTGTAAAGCAGTATATAAGTCTAAGTGCTATTGCTATCTAACTGTATTCTCAAAATAGTGCTACATCACTCATTCAGTCACTCTGCATTATTGCACTTTGGTATTCAGTTTTTGTGAAAAAAGATGAGATTTCATTTTTCCAGACCTGAAACTATGTTTTCTGCATAAAAACATTCCCAAAGACAATATACATTTTGTTTTAAATATTAGAAAAGGCAATATAGCATCTTTATAGCCAACATGCAATGGGAGCCAAAATTTAGCTAACCATAACATAATGCTACATAATGTTCTAAAGAAAAAGATAACCCCTGGAATCTGAAAATGACAACTATTATGCAATTTACAGTTTATCCTAAGCAGAACAAAACCAATATATCACTATTTTTGACAGTGCTATAATCACGATAAGAATCATTGACACAAATTACATAGGGGAAAAGAAAGAATGAGATTTTGCTTCTTGAAAAGAATGACAATGTGAAATTTGATGTGTAAGTTAAGATAAGCACTTGCAACATGCAAATCATGGCATGTTTTGTTAAATGAATACAGTGATGCATAAAGTGAATATCCTGAAATGGTTTAGGTGACTAAACATGTAGTCATAACAGGGGGAAAATGATTAGAATTTGCAACAATGCTAAAACAACGTGTATAATATAATTTGGGTGTTTTTTGAGGATGTATCAGCAGGAGACACAAAACCATCTGGAGGAAAAAACATAGTATCCTTCAGATTTTCTTCCAATGCCCTTTTTTCTTCTTCAACCCTCTGATGTACTTGCAATATGCCCACCACTTATTTTCCTTAGAAAATAGTCAGTCCATATTGCTATGAGGATGAAGGATATGATTTGTTGTCATTATTTTTGTGGTCTTCTTATCCTATTATAATTATGAAAATTACTCTTAATTTTCTTGGCCTTTTTGAATTTTACCTTCTTCATGCTTTATTTGATTATGCTTTTTGCAGATTTTTGTTCCTTTGCACAATATACAACCTTTTTTCCTCCTCTTCCTCATTTTGTTTCATCTGTCATTTCATTGATTAATACATGCTCTATTCCAACTTGCTATAAATGAACTCCTCTTTAGCCCTTTTCACTCAACTTATGATCAGTAAACTCATCCATAATTACCAATAAACCTTTGAATGTGCCATTAGATAAATGCCTTTTAATAAAGAGAATTCTGATGCTCTGGTTAAAATGTCATGATAGACCACCTTTAATCCTTCAGCTTCATTAGGTAGTGACAGGCTGTCCTTATTTTGCTTGATTTGCCAACCATTTCCTATGGTTATTAATGATGACACATCATTTATTACTCCAGAATATAAATACTTTCCTATTTCATACCTTCTCCCCATTTTGCTTTTAAGTGGCTTTGCCACTTAAAAGCCTATAAGTTGTTAATTTAGAAAGTGTTTTCTGTCCAGGAAACAAATCTTTATATGGGCTTTTCAACATCTACTGAATTATCTCATTAAGCTTTAGAATTAATTATGGAGTATTTAGCATTGCTTGTTGTTAATATTTTATTTTAGACAAAACAAAATTGGTTCCAAGCCATCCATCCCTCTCTCTCTCTCTCTCTCCCCCTCTCCCGTTCCCACTCCCCCTCCTTCTCCCTCTCCCACCCTCCTTCTCTCTCTCTCTCTCTCTCCCTGAGAAACATGTTGTGTTTCATTTAGATGAACCAAAGTTGCGTCATTTTTCAACACAACTTGAAATTTCTAAAGAAAGTCAAAAAAAAAAAAAAGGTTAAAATAAACAAAATTGCCTTGAAGACAGATTGCTGAAGAGAGACTCGTCTGCAGTAAATTATTTCTTTGAAAAGTAAAAAAAACCTTCTCCGCAATGTTATTCATTAATCATGATAGGAAATGGTGTTTATGATCATGCTGGCTATGGCATGCTAAGAAAACAATTCCAATTTCCAGAAAATTATGCCTTTGGTATTGAAGAGATGCTAGTTTGAGATATGGGAAATGCAAACTGTCTTCTTCATTTCACATGGTAGAGATTGCTAGCCTAGGAAAGCAAATTGGTAGTGATAACAGTGGATGATAATGTGGATTGACTGGAAAGGGTTTTTTTTTTACAAGTCACTTTGTAAGCTAGATCTCTTCTCTTCTTGCCTTGAATCACTGAATTGTAAGATTGGAAAGGACTTCCCTGTCATCTGAGATAGCCCTTTCAATGAAACGGGTGTTTCCAGCTTTTCCAACAGATTACACAAGATAACAGCACTCTTTGCCACCCTGGCTGCATCATAAACAGTGCAAACAAAAGAAAAAAGAATATTAATGTATACGCATGAAATAAATTCAATAAAGTATGGATATAATTTTCTGTAACAGTAAAATTCTCAGGTTGTGTGGCAATCAATATCACTTGTACAAAATTCTACATGTTTGTAAAATATAGATATTATAAAATATATCAGTTGAAGTACTACTTGAGGAAAAATGTGGTTGGCATCTTAAATCATGGTCACTTAACATCTAAACTTAATGTTAGATATTATCTATCTCATAGCACCTCTTTTAGATAAATCTAACTGAATACGTTATATACTTAGCCTTCTTTTACGCTGACTTCAGATGTATAGTTATGACGGATGCAGACAGTGCACCTATGGTATCAGAAAGCGATCAGTTGTGAACACAAGTCTGTTCAATGTACAAAGAGGTATTAGAATATGCTTCTACGTTTGTTCATGCTTTTATTTTCTTAATAACCTTCCATCTAGATATGTACAGTCTTTTTTTAAACATTTTTTTATTTTAAACAAACAAGTACAGACAAACATAAAACCATCTTCCAGTTTCGTACAGTGTGTCGATTGGTTACAAAACTTTTGGACATTCTCACCATAGTCTTCACTTACAATTTATATAGAATCTCGTATTATCTATCTGATATATGTATATAATTATTATCATTATTAAACATTTATATGACTATAACTATCATTACTTCATTTTATGTGAGATATTCTAAATTTTGAGCAAATTTATATTATGGCATTTCATTACATCATCCTAAACCCATCCAGTAGTAATACATCTTTATAAAATACTTTGTCTAACCATTGATATGGATATGTACAGTCTTATTGTCAATTTTGTGACATCCTCAATGATATACATATCTTGTATAAAATCTGATGTGAAGTTTTTTCCATAATTGTTACTTGTTTGTTAATTATTTTGCAAACATATGACATTACCTGTAAGACAAATACAATGTCCTCAAATTGAGCAGAATTGACCAGAATTTTTTTAGTTATCCATACTCTCTTGGTATGAGGGTGAATGTGCATGAGAACTAAAAAAGTTCATAAAATGATGGATTGAAAGAAAACATTAGCCCATAGTAGAATAGAAACACGCTATCAGACTATTAAATTTGTTCAGAACCTTATCTATATAAATGTCAAGACAATCATAAGAGATATAAAAAACATAATTTTTACAATAGATATTTTGTATTTGCCATATAGATGCTACAAATCAAGCTAATCCCTTAGTTGTCTGATAAGGTGATATTTGCTTCTCAAATTTCCATATCATAGGATTTCTTTTCAGTAGGTGGGGTGGAGTGAGGTAGGGGGAAGAAATCAAACTGGCAATTATGAGCTGAGAAAAATGAATAGGAATACTACTGCTGTTGTTATTTTATTTTTTTGAGACAAGTTTCACTTTTTCTCTCTGCATTCAGGTCTTGCTAAAACATTTAACATCCCTTTGTGTATGTTGTAATTCACTCATCTTCTTTTGCATATAAATTACACAAAATATTCTTTGACAAATCCGGCAATGACCTTAACAGGAATGCCACAGTGTGCTGAATATTGCTCCAGGCAGATTTTTTCGCAACACTTATTACCAAGGATGTATCTCATATTAATTAATGAACCTTAGAAATACCATCTCAGTGTCATCCTTATTGAGCTAATTATGTGCTCTTACTGTCAGACCCTGTTGTAATCATTGCTCTCTGGGTGGCTGAAAAACCTACCTCACCAGGCATCAGACAATCAGACCAACACTTTGATGCTCATGATTGCTATAAAGTAAAAGAAAAATAACCGGAATTTCATTCACAGTATTTTAATCCAATAAGACCCTCATTTTATTTGTTTTCGCAATATAATGGCAGAAAGACTAAGCTTCTGATTTCCCTTTCTTCTGGAAGCAAGGGAGAGCCATATTATTTTACTTTTAAAACTGTTTATTTCATTTTCATTTTATACAATCACTTATATACTGTGCATTTAAAAAAAAAGGAAAATCAATGAACACAACTCATCTTCCACCATAGAAAACCAACATAGCACTTCAATCCCCATACACCCTTTCTTCTCCCCCTCCAACTTTCATTTCTCCCCTCCAACATTCCCCTCTTCTACTTCCCTTCCCCCTCAAACATTCCTTTCTCCCCTTCCCTCCATCTCACCCTCCTTACATTCCCCTCTCACTCCCTCTTTACTTCTCCCTCTTCTTTCCCTCTACTCCTCACTTTGGTGTATCTCTACAATTCATTAATCTATTCAGTTTATATTTTACTCTAAAATTAAGAAAAATGAAAAGAAAAAAGAAAAAAAAAGAAAAAAAGAAAAAAAAAAAAGAAAAGAGAGCAACAGTATACAAGTGCATTCTTATTGTTCTGAAAATTGGGACTGTATTTCCACCCTCCCCCCTCCCCCCTAAACCCCCCTCCCTAACCCCCTTTCGGGTTCCCAGGTCCCATACCCGGCATAACTCTTTATCAAGCACAGTCTGGAGTATATTAAAATCAAATAACTTTAGAATTAAAAGATAAAAGATAAATGAAAAACAAAAAAAAAGGAAATAGTAAAAAAAGAAAAAAAACCACACACACACACACACACACACAAAAGGAAAAACGGGAAAAATCAACAAATTCTCTACATTAAACTCAGCTTCCCATCATTTTTAAATCTTAAACAATGTACCTCATTCCTAATTTCAGTTATTTTATTACTTGCAGGATTTCAAACTATATTGAAACCAAGTAAGTTAATTAAATGGAATTCCAGCGAAGGCCTTATCTCTTTATCTAAATATCCAAACCTTTGATTTATCTCTTTTACCTCCTTCTCTATTAAACCATTTAAACATTCAAATACTTCTCTCGGTTTCCTTTTCCAACTCCTCCCATCCTGCCTTTACCCGTGTCCATATATATATTTTATTTTCATCCGTACTCTTCTTATATTTGCTTCACCTTCCTGCAGACTCTATAGGTATATCTTTCCAAACATTATATTGAAATAACAATTTATACAAAGATCAGCTTACTTTCTGTCTCAAAATAAACTCTACTTAAACCTTCACTACCCTCCCATCTACCCCACACTTCCCAGCTCCATTCAACCCGAACCACAATCCAAGAAGATCACGATCTCCGCTCTCCTCACCCTAAAAAATAAATCATGAACAATTAAGTAGAAATTCAAAGTTATCCATCGAATCCTGTTTAAATCCCATACAATATATATTCCAAAATCATCACCACTTCTTTCAGTCTCTTTCAGTCTCAATGTCTCTTCGTCAGTATGCAGCTATACCGTTTTACCCAAGACAGAAATCACAAAGTATTATTCAGATTAAAAATTAAGCAAATGTTTTAGAAGCATAAATAAGTCTTTATTCTCTACTCTTCTGCCCTTCCGGAGGGGGAAAGCAATGCCTCTCGCCTTGTAGCCACGTGTTCCGCTGTTTCTCTTCTCCTTCTCCTTGTCTTTCTCCATGTCCGGGTAATTCAGGAAGTCCCGCCTTCAGAATATTGTAATAGAAATCTCGGGCTTCCCAGAGTTGAGGCAATGTTTTTGGTTATCAAATGTAACAGTAATACCAAACGGCACTTCCCATCTGTATTGTATCTGAGAGTTTCTGAGTTCCTTAGTTAAGAAGGCATAGTCTCTTCTGGCTCTTAATATTTGAGGTGGTATTTTTTTGAAAACAATCAAGTCCTGTCCATCAATTCGCAGCCTATTATTGTAGAACTCCTGTATTATCGCGTTTCTGGATTCTCTTGTGGCGAAATATATAATTATGTCCCTCGGAAGTTGTCGCTGTTTTGCTACGTACGAATTATGGCGATAGATTTTTGAATCTGCCAATCAAAGTTAAGTCCCGGACTTCCCACCGAGCGACTAAAAGCCTCAAAAAGGTCTGTTTCAAATTCTCCTGCTCATTTTCACGCAATCCCCTAACTCTTATTGCAGACTCAGTCTTCTTATAATTTATCATGACAAGTTGTTTTTGCGCAATTTGGATTTCCTGTTGTAATATTTCAATTTTAGATGTCAGGTTGGAATTAGCTTCTTCCAAAAGTTCCAATTTATCCTCCATTCCAGCAATATAATCTGTCATAACATTCATAACCTCGATCATATCCTCCTTTGTTTGAGCAATCTTGGCATCAAGTCTGTCATAAAAGTCTGAAATAAATTTTTGCATTTCCTCTCTGAACTCTTTAAGGATTTCAAAAAGAAATTCTTTCGTTAGCAAATCTCCAGTAGAGGGCGTAGAAGGCAAGGACAGCGGCTTTGTAACAAATGCCTGAGATGAGCGTCTGGGTTTCGATTTCGGTGCCATGATAAAAAGGGAAGCAAACAGAGTCTCTGCTCACGTTAATTTGAGATAAGGTAGTTTCAACAAACCCCTGGCAATCAATAAAAAGAAATCTTCGAGGGAACAGGGCTAATTAGTTTATAATCCCTTAAGTCTGTCCAGGAAGTTGAAGATATATCGTTATAGCAAATGCGGAAGTTACAAAATCGCCATTTTTTTTAAGAAAAAAAAAAGGTTAAACAAAAGGAGTCTTTTATAAAATTGAAGCTGGTATTTTAAATAGAGAAAAAGGAAAAATTCACAGGTATGTTCACTGCCCGGATTAATCTTAAATGGGTTAATTACAAAGGCTTGTTCTGGGGGGGGGGAAGTAACTCGCCTAGAGCTGAAAAAAAAACAGCTGAGAAGATCTGGCCGGAGTAAATGACTCAGCTTTCGTTGATTCACTCTCTTTCGTTCGCAGCCAAAAAGAAAAAAAGGCTACGAACTTCAAAGAGGATTCTAACTGGCTGAGGGACCCTCCCTACTTTTTCCTTAATGGAAAAAGAGTTATCTAAGATCTTAAATAGATATACGAACCAGAACTCTGAGGGCAGCTTCATTAAGCTGCCGACGGCGGCAACACCTCCCCCGGAAGCTGTCGGAGAGCCATATTATTTTATGGGTCTCCTGAGTAGGGTATTGGAATAAAAAAATGCTACCTACCTAAAATAACAAGGCCAACTTGAATATTTATGCCATGCACAAAAATATTAGAAGAATATTGATTTATCCACAGCAATTCTGGGTAAATCTAAGATTACTGAAATTAGTATAGGTTTTAACTTTAACTTAACTTAAACACAATCTTTCCCCCCTTTCTTAAACTGTCAGCTCTGGATTCTAGGAGCTCTCATATTCACACATTCAGAGAACAGAAAATGAGAAAAGGATGATTCATTAGTAGGGGATCAGAGTAGGATGAGTCTATCTATTTTCTGCAAGAAGGTTTTTAGAAAATCTCAGCATAAAGCAGTCACCAGTCATGTTAATGATTGTAATTCAAAATTCAATACATTTGTCTTCCAAAAATACTTTTCTTTTGATTATTATTCTAAGTAAAGCAAACAATCCAACTTCATGGCTGCTATTACTAAGACACTAACAGCTGGTCAGGTAATAAGTTTAATTATTTTACCCACCAGCATGAATTAAAATTAAAATGCTGAATGCATTTTATTGTGATAGGCAGGCAACACAGAGCCAGAAAATCTTTAAATATTAGCCATATGTTAACTTTGCTTCCTGTTTAATTATTTAAAAATGAAAAGAAAGCATGCTGAAAATAACATTATTTACATTGTAAATAAATTCCATTACCCTGATCATTCATTCTAGGGTTGAGCATAGTTGGAATGTGAATAAACCTACTTAATAACCCATAAAGCCCTTCATGGTAGTGGATCTGAGTACTTGAGAGACTGCCTTCTGCCGATTACCTCCCTTCGTCCCATCAGATCGCACAGAGTGGGCCTCCTCCGAGTTCCATCCGCCAGTCAGTGCCGACTGGCGACCACGCGGAGGAGAGCCTTCTCAGTAGCAGCCCCGACCCTTTGGAACGATCTCCCCGTAGAGATTCGCACCCTCACCACAGTCCAGAGCTTCCGCACAGCCCTTAAGATCTGGCTATCCCGGCAGGCCTGGGGATAAGACCTTCATACTCCCCACCCGAATGTTGAATGAATGTTGTGTTTTATTGCTATTATTATTTGTACTCACATATTATTTTTACGTTTTGTCTTGCACCCCCTTCCCATGAGTTGTAAGCCGCCCTGAGTCCCCTCAGGGAAAAGGGCGGCCTATAAGTGACAATAAAATACTAAATACTAAAAAATTATCTAAGCCAATAATACTTGCTTGTGTCTTTAAATTGTTTGCAAACATAATTTGCAAAGACATACACCTATAATCATAGTCAGTAGTCTGTATTATACACAAGAGATCATTATGCCCTTACAAAATGTTGGTAGCACAAAAACTTCTCTACTGGGTTGACAATTCCCAATGCATTTACAATTCTAAAGTGATTATCAAGTGTTTTTCAGTGAATACTCTGTAGAGTAATTTTATAGTATAGTACACATTCCTATTTGAAAATGTAATGCCACTGAAAGAACCATATGCTATATTGGTGTTAACCATTTCTCCTCCTTCTATATATAGTGAGCAAATTTCAGCAATATAGAAATTCACAAGTACACTTTCCTGTCCCATATTTGCTCTTCAAAAACTGCCCCTTAGTCATATATTAGAATAAGCTCTCTGATGTATCCAGGATGGGAATAGTGCAACCATCTTGGATCTTCCAATTTCTAAGTGGTTTTCATTATCATGCAATGTTGTTAATATATGCAACCTGGATAGATGATATAATTTGTATACTTAAAAATGTGAAGAACTATGATACAACCTTCTGAATACTAATTTTCTTATTCACACATTTATTGGGGATAGATGTAGTAAATTCTTCTAAAAAACTGAACACAATTGAATTTTTTCCCCTCTGTATTCTTTATCATCTTTTCATAAACTAGATTTTGTAAATGCACTCCTATAGTTGTGCCACTTTATATATCATAAAGCATTATACTTATCCTGATATTGTTAGGCTTACTATCACAAGAAATACTTGCAGAGAGCTATTGTCATGCAACTAGGCACATGAAATAGTGCCATTTTATTTTTGCCCATCAAAATATAACCTCTGTGTACCTGTGTCTTCAAGTTACAGAAAATCACTCTAAAGAAATTATGTAATGCATGAATACATCCACAAAGATACATGTGAAGTTCAGTAATTAATACTACACTGTGAAAAGGTTTTGTTACATTTGAATATAACTGAAGCAAAGCCAACAGAGAGTTCAGAATGTAGAAGTGAAAGTTTTTAACTGTTCTCCCACACCAGCTCAAAAAGATGGAAGCAAGTTCAGTGTTGCAAGAACTCAGATCTGCAAAGTAATGCCCCAGAGAATGTGCAATTTGTTTCACATTCTTGTCTTGAAAATGGAGAAAAAGTATATTCCATACTTACCTTCAATCTAGAGTGACCAAGCCTGTTTCAGATCAATCTTTATCATCCCCGCAGAAGGCCAGAGCTTTTATGCTTGTTGCCTATAACGAGCGTCTTCATTTTCTTCCACCTTGGGTCTGCAGCATTTTGTGCCTTCCAAGAGCTCCACTTCACTTAGTTGGAAGTTATAAAGATGCTGTCCAGCTGAGAACACACACTGGGTAGTTTAATGAGGAGGGCACTCAGCAAGGGACTGGGAAATCTCTGAAAGTGTGACAATATTTTACTTCAGACAATCACTTTTTGAGTGCATAATGAACTTTGTAGGCATTAGAATACCAATGTCCTATCACTTGCTAATGGAAAAAAAGAAAAAGGAGTCTGATGTTTTAGATTTGCACTGCAAATGAGATTTGTCTTACAAAGAATCTGTAGAGGAACAAGACTTTGAAGTCCATAAATTCCTCCCTCTGCATTTCCTTCCACTGAAGTACCACTCTACTCTTCTCCCCCCCTCTCTCTCCACTTCACAAAAAAGTGAAAGAAGTTGTTGAAAGAACTCTGTAAGTGTATATTTAAATTCTCTTGAAAGGCTCTATTCCTATATTTAAAGATATAATACTTAATTTTGTACCATGGAAATTTCTTAAACCTGACTTAATTCAACAGCAAATATACTGTAGGTATCTGCATTGTTTGAAAGACAAAGCTTTGATCTAAGTAGATCAGCAAATCAAAGCAGGAGCATGCCTTAAATCCATGAAATAAATATGTAGTTTTAAAGCAATTCCAACTTTTGCAGATTCAATGGTGGTGGTGGTTGTATTGTGGGGAAGCTTTTGCATATAATAGTCAGTGTTGCCATTTTATTTCCAGGCACAAACAACCAGTTGCTTGAAACACTGATATTGAAGTCTTTCAATTAAAAGATGTTTCAACTTTGTATCCATCAAAGTACTTTGGGAATGGAGAAACATTTCCTTGGCTTCATTTACCTTTATCTATTCTCAGAGGAGATCAATGTAGATTTTAGAATGAGCTGGCATAGTCATACTCCACTCAGAATCAAGGATGCAGCTGTAGAGATGATCAACAGTATTAAGTATCTGGAGGTGTAGATGACTAACAATCTGAACTTCTCTCTCCACACATCATCCTTAGTGAAGCTTGCAAACCAGGGTCTAAATTTCCTGTGTCAGATGAGGAGAGCACATTTTTCTCCTTCTGTCCTGGTCATTTTTTAGAGCGGCACAATTGAGAGCATTTTAACAAACTGCACCACTGTTTGGTTTGGTGGCAGCAGTGTCTCAGATAAAAGTGCATACAGAGAGTGGTAAGGCCAACCAAAAATATTATAGGAAGCTCACTTCCTATTATTCAGGATACTACTTATAAGCACTATTTTCTTAGCGCTCAAAGCATTGTTAAAGATACCCCCCCACACACACACACTTTACAGTCTGTTTCTGCTGCTCCCCTCTGAGAGAAGGTTTTGAAGTATTTCTAGCAGGACTACCAGTTGCTGTAACAGTTTTGTTCCCTATGCCATCCGTCTGATAAACTCACAACGTTCGTTTTTCTCGCCATGTACTTGTATATGTCCAAACTAGACTGTATTATTTCTCTGTGTCATATAATATGTGGGTATATGCATAATTTTGTATTTATTTATTTATTTATTTATTTGTCATGTTTACATAGTGTGTATTGGAGATGGTGATCCTTTGAGAGCTGTATGGAAAACAAAATTTCATTTTAATACATGTCGATTAGTGTACATTCAAAGTGACAATAAAGTTATTCTAAGTGTCTTGATCACAGTCCATCACAGGTATGAATTTTGCTTTTCCTTACTCAATCACATTGTTACACCATTGTGCTTGTTCTACCAAGAGATCTGGGAATTGAACACAGCACTATATGATCAGCCCAATCAAAGGTACAAGTAAGGTGTTTATGCATGACTGGAAAGGCTCAAGATTCTAGTCCACCTTGAGCCACAGAAACTCTTTGGGTGACTTTTTGCTAACCAAAGCTATCCTCACATGATTGTTCATGTAGGAATAGAATAAAAAGATAACATTTTGTAAGTTACCTAGAAATTCTGAAGAATAGGTAGAATATAAATAATCAATCTAATTAGTAAATAATACATCTATAAACATCTAATTTCTGGGAAAAACTATTGCCCAGAATCTCTGACTTATAATGGATGGGATGACAGGAAATTTGGCATAGTTAGTTGGTAAGTTTGGCATGATTAGTAAGAAGGACCCCCTTTTCATTGGCAGGACTCAGCCAATTTATTTTCAAATCCTGAAGAATAAGGAGATATTTCAATACTCCAAATCAATGAATGAATGCCAGAAAAATGCTGACAGGTGCTGGTCCCAACATTTACTAATTTAATAGTTGGTAATGACAAAGTTATGAATACCACTTTCTTTGTGACATCCTCTTTTGCTATGGCGTGCCTGTCAATGTGCCATTTTCATTGCTAGGAACTTACTAATGAATTAACTAATGTTAAATATTGTCCAGGATCTTCACGCAGCTGAGTCGTGCCAATGAAAAGGGAGTCCTTCTCACTAATCATGCCAAACTTACCAACTAACTATGCCAAATTTCCTGTCATCCCATCCATTATAAGTCAGAGATTCTGGGCAATAGTTTTTCCCAGAAATTAGATTTATCCCATCATTGACTGCTTTTTGGAAGATTAAGGAGAGGGCTTTTCTGGAAGACATTTGATGGTTGCTTAGGTGATGTTCTCTATGTGATGATGCTTTCTAATGAATGTCTTAAATTATTATGTATTGTTTATGTGAACACCCTGATTCAAATTGATATACTTAGTTAATTTTTGATTTTAGTGCCAGAAACAGTTGCTCTTCTGTTCTGAGGGAAAAGCAATGTCTAACATTTATTATGATGTCTCAGATAGGCACAAGATTAGTTAAGATGCCCATGATTGCTATGGGTGCCTTGAATTCATGGGTTCCTCTGACTCCCAAGGCATGGATCCCAGGCTGAGGATATAGCCCCAGGGCCATATCTAAGAGCCCAGAAAGGGATTCACTGGGCAGCAGAGTATCCAATATGAGAGCTAAACTCTGCAGCCTAATTTTAGATATGGGCTTTCACACCCAGAAAATTCCATGGAAAGATCTCTGGTCACAGTTAGGATTCTTTTAACAATGAATGCTATGATTTCCTTCTAGTCCTGAAGCCAAGGTTCCGGATGGACCCAAAAACTCAGAATGCAGGTAATTTACAAGGTTGACATAGTCATCTTTTTCAACTAAGTTTCAGTAATATATAATAGGTCTGTTTATCCAGTCTGTTTATTGAGTGGCTATTCTTACTCAGCTGCAGGATATTTAATTTTATAAATATGAATAAGGGAAATTGAAAACACAAGAAGAAAACAATAGTCAGCAAAACGTATGCTAAAATTCTTCTAGGCCTTTAAGCTAGAATGGAACTTTTGTTTTTTGGGAGTTTCATAACAAAACCCTGTTATATTTTACTGTATACTGTACAATATATAAACTATCATATTTAAAATTCACCAGATTATACAAGTATTGTTAATAGACTTGTGTGAATGTTCTTAATTCACCTTGATACCACAAAGGTGATGATGTAATCTAATTTGCTTCAGTGACAAACTGTTTCACATTACTTCATAGCTTCTTAATTGTCCTCTCCAACAGTTTTAAAAGCTGGAATAGTTTTCTGCACAAGAGAAAAATTGTTTTGAGAAGCAACTTCAAATAGGCATTTCACTTGAAATTTGCACTGAAGCACTTCTTTCAAGATGTGCACAGTTATAATGATTAATGAACCCAATGAATTAGATCCAAAAATAAAACCTAATATTAATCTAATCAATGCCAATTAAGTGTGGTACAAATTACAGCTTCAATATATTGTACATGTATAACATTTTTTTTCAAATTAAAAATCTTGTTTATTTATTGCTGATCAAAGATTGTTTGCCAACCTTAAACTTAAGAATAAAGCTGAGTTGTGACACCACATAAAGAAGATACTGGTACCATTTTTCATGGACTGAAAGAGCCTGGATCAAATTCCTTTATTTTGATAACCAGAAAATAAATATGGACCATATAGACAGAGAAAAAACAAGATTTGACAGCAGATGCCAAGGGTCCAAGTTTTTCTTTAAACTTTCTTAACTTCAGCAACTTCATCCAGTTTCAAGATGGCAGCAAAGGAAACTAGAAGAAAATATGAGGAATGGGAGAAGAAATTATTGAACTTCTACAAAGTGTATTGGAATGCTTTCCTGAAGCTGGAATGAAACAATATAAATTTAGTAAATTACTTAGCTTGTGACTAAGTTTATTTAAAATTTTGTTCATGATTTTTATTAAAGATTTTCAACAGATAAAGCATAAACATGAAATATGTAAATATTAAGACAAAATAAAAAGAATTGGATGAAGTGAGAATGTTAAAAAGTATGATAAGAAATACAAATAGAAGAGTATATAAAGAAGCAACTTCTGTTCTTTAGCAGTTACAAAGCTAATCTTCTTTCCTCCCCTCATTAAACTACATCATTATTCTCTTTTTCCCATATTCAACCCTTTTTAATCAGCAAACCCATATATCACTTCTAGTTTCCAGTCCTTAATTAAAATATTTGTTGTCTTATCCTTGATCAGACAGGTCAATTTTACCATTTTATTTAGACATTTTAAGGTTGCAGTCCAATGCAGTAAAACACAATCCGGGGAATAATTGAGACTTAAAAGAATATAAGAATAACTATATTTATCCACTCTGACTTTATTGTTCCACATCCCATTACATTGTAGCTACAGCATAAAGTAGAGTCAAATGCCTAGCTGGATTTCATATCAATATACTGAATCTGTACTAACACTGCTGCGAAAGCATTTAGCAACCCTTCAGGTCACCAGTTTACAAAGCTACAGCAACAATTTAGTCCCTGGATGTTTTCTTCCATGAGTGTATGGTTCTCAGATCCCTTAACAACTTTTGAGAAAGCTTTATCAGCCTCAGTGTGAATGCACATTCTTTTCTTCTTCATAATTCCACTAAATTATGAGGCTGGGGAAGCAAGGGACTCATCCTAAATTACTACAGAACAAAACAGCAATATCTGGGAAACTGATTCTGTAAATAAGATAAGACTTGGTTAGGTTGCATACATTTCTAGCTGATCCTGATCTTTTATTTTCAAAGGATACAGCTAGCAAAGAGCCATGTAGCTTGAGTGCACCTGGCATTTCTCCTTCAAAGAGGATGGAAAAGGAACAGCTGAATGTAGCAGATGTGACTTCACCCCCACTGTATTTATCCTTTCCCTGCAGAGAGCCACATGGCTTTGATTGTACTTATTTTTATTTTATTTTTTTAACAGAAAGTTGTAATTCCTGCCATATCAGTTGGAGGGATGCTTTAGAGAAGAAAAGGGAGATTTCACTGGAGGCTTTGCAAAGCAGATGGCCTGGCCTGACGGGGAGGGGGCAGGTTACAGTTCTAAACCAGGTATGTTCAATCCATAACTTAAAATGATGTGGTCTATATATAATTGGATTAGATTTGGCAGGATAAAACCTTCATTGGAATTTATGAAAAAGCAGGTTGGATGCTGTTAAACAGCATGGAAGCAGGGGATGCTGTGCTTAAAAAGTGTTATTGTAAAAAAAATTAAGATTTCACAACTGAAAAAGCATATATGACTGCATATAAGGATGGTATTGTTGTATATGCTGTCTGTGGGAAGGAATTCATATGAAAAGTTTGTAGTGGTTTTATGCTTGGATCCTGCATTTAGCAATAAGTGATTGATGCTGAAATGCTAAGGACACTGTCTCTTGAATCAGAATGAAGTGAAAAGGAAGAATCAGAACAAATGGTAAAAGAAATTAATGGGAATGAACTCTTAATGAATTTGAAAGATCTTGTTCATTGAACTCTAATGAGCTGCTTTGAAGAGGACAGAACAATTGCGTTCTTTACACTGACACAATGCTAATATACAAGCAAATTGTATTTACTTACTTGTATAAAGAATGTATGACCCAGATTTTATATTCCAGTGCCTAATAAAAGTAAGATTTTATTTAGACAAGAAAAGTGTAGCATGAAAATATTCAGAAATATTTCTAGATGTTATACAAGCAGACCATGTGCAATTCAAACAGATCTGTTTTTGGATATTTGCTCTTGTTGGAGGTAATGTTCCTGATATTTATGTGTTGACATCTACACATATGGTAGTTGTTTGAAGTTTATTGAGACAGCTGCCCAGCACTTTTTATCACCTCCAGCTAGAAGCCTGACAATAACAAATAATTTATTTTTAATAACTATAATTTATGATCAATATGTCACCTGAATCTCCAAAAAATGGAAATAAGGAATCCATATTTTTATTACCATTATTTTGCAATGTTGAGTTTGGAAACTGTTATGATTTTGGAAGTCTTTAAAAAATTCAAAGTCCCAAGGTCCCTCTTTATCACCCCTATTTCCAGATGTGACAGATGCATCCTGTAAAGAATAGCATACTTAAGGAGCTAAGCCAGAAGTGTCATGATGGCCATCTGCTATTTGCTATTGCAGCAATACAAATGAAGTTTCTGAGAATTTAGGGAAAAAACAAAACAAAATGAATATACAAATTTCTTTAAATAAACTCTCCTTGTCAATGAATGGAGAAATAGAATTACTGCTATTTTTCTATCTCTATATTTAACGCTACCTTTGTGCCTGTCTGTCTGTCTGTCATCTTCAGTCGGGGATGATAGGTAGGTAGATAGGTAGGTCCTCAGCATTACAGAAACAAGATAATTGTACATTCAGTCTGTCACTGTTCAATCCATTACTTGAAAATTCAGTATAATATGTAAATCTGAAATTATTATTAAAATTTAAAAGAAAAATAAAGCTTGTATCTGGAAATGGTTAATTAAAATTTCTCTGCTTTTGTCTTAATGTAAAATAAAAAGCTTCTGTCTGCACTTTTTAAAGCTAATGGTAAATCCCAACTTTAAACTGGAAATTAAAGCTAATGTTAAAATTATATGAAACCTCAATTTTATTAATTTGAAAACAACACAAAACATAAAAACAATATTTTAAAGCAACTGTTCTCCTTGCTTCAAAAGTTCCATTTGAATAATGGTAACTTTAGGTTCTTTTTCAATCTCAAAAACTTGGAAAAGGATTTGCAGGAAAGACTTAAAGGTTCATTGTTCATTTCTTATATTGCAGGATTTTTTTTTACTTGATTGTTTGTCTGGTCCTACATCTGCTTACTTGTTGCCACTAAAGAGAATGTGTTCTGATTTTTTAAAAAGCTTTTTAATTGTCACTTTTTAAACTTGAGTTGTTAATATGCTAGCATTTTCTCTTCTAATGAGGAAGGAAAGGTAGTATGTTGCTGTTTTGTTCTTTCCTTGTGAATGTTATTCCTTTGAAAATGATATTCATACTTTCACATCTTCTCTAGTTGTTTCTTTTTCATGATGAAGGTGTTGTCAACATACTGGATTCAGACTTTTAATTATATGAATGAGAGTTCTACATTTTCTAGACACGGTCTTTGCTATGAGTCCTGAAAGTGATCCTATGGGTGTTTATCTGATTTGACCTTAAAACTGAAAGTAGGTAGCGATGCAGAGGTAGATTAGGTCTGTGATTCCATGTATCTGGCACAGTGGTTAGAATGCAGCACTGCAGGCTAACTCACTGCTCACTCCAAGAGTTCAATTCTGAGTGGCTCAAAGTTGACTCAGCCTTTCATCCTTCCAAGGACCCAGATTGTGGGGGCAATATGCTGATTCTGTAAACCACTTAGAGACAGCTGTAAAGCACCGTGAAGCTGTATATACGTCTAAGTGCTATTGCTATTTCAGTTTTAGTTTATTTGACTGGCTTGGGTATGTTATATAGTGTTGCTGCTATGGATTCTTTCACCCACTATCTCTTATTATCTATCTATCTATCTATCTATCTATCTATCTATCTATCTATCTATCTATCTATCTATCATCTATCTATCTATCTACTACTATCTATCTATCTATCATCTAATATCATTTAAAAATTCATTTCTACAACTTACAATTGTATTTGGAATAGTATTGGCACACTAAAACTTCAAAATTAAAAGTTATATAATTAAAGTTATCTTCAAGTTGAACTTGAAATCCTGGTAACCCAATGGAGCTATCTATATAATTTTTTCAGCAATAATACAGAAATTTTATATTATTTTTTTATGAAATTCTTTTCAAACTCTTAATCTGTCATGCAGTCTTGTTTTATCTAGGGACACCATCACCACCCAAATACCAAAGTCTAGCATACTTAGCCTTTGAGCAGGAAAGGATAATCAAATATCAAGTACATAATGCCATCTGGATGTGTTATTTATTATTTTATTATATACACTAATCTAATACTTTAGTTATAGCCTGCTGGTTAATCAGGGCTGAAACTGCAATTTAATTGGCCAGCTGCTCAGATACAGTTATTTTATAGTTCTTTAGTTCACAACTATAAAAGTTAAAGAGATTTCTTACACAAATTTTGCTGTAATTAAACTGATCAGCATAAGAAAGAAACAATGCTGATCAATCAAATTGGACAGGAGAACTCAGTTTTGTGTATGATAACACATTGCATATGTGCCATACATACTCTGAAGAGTTAAAGTTCAGTTACGGTAGTTTTAGGAGAGCTTTGAACAGTTGGTGAGGGGGCTTTAAATCAAAAATAGTTTTCAAGTCTATTTATGGAGCCTTCCATTCTGCCAGAAGGTCTCATTTTGGCACATGTTATCTCTAATGCTTGCTGACACCGACACGCACTACACTCTCTGCAGCAGGGCTGATGAATCTGTTTACCCAGCTCAGCAGCACTCCTTTAATAAGCAATTCAAGCTAGCTGACTTTGGTAGACTAGAAACACTCTGACGGCTTTTGCAGAAAACAACTTCATATTGGTGATAAAAAAGCAAATGGTTTTCTTTTCAAGTGATGCTTAAGCAAGAAACATATTCCCACAATGCTATCATTCATGAGAAATCTAAGAGATTAGTGGATATAGTGAATGGAGTCAACCATCTTCTAGCCATCTTATACATCCTAAGCATGTTCTCCTTCCGCTGTTTAATCTGTGGGTCCAAAATATTTTATAGGGGAAAAAATTTCTAGTGAAGAGAAGGATCAGGGAAGACATGATAGCAGTCTTCCACTATTTGAGGGGTTGCCATAGAGAGGTGGGGTTGTCAACCTGTTTTCCAAAGCACCCAAAGACCAAACAAAGAATAATAATGGATGGAAATAGAACAAGGAGAGATTCAACCTGGAAATAAGGAGAAATTTCCTGTCAGTGAGAACACTCAGCTCATGGAACAGAAGTTGTCTTCAGAAGTTGTGGGAGCTTCATCCATGGAAGCTTTCAAGAAGAGACTTAACTGCCATCCTTCAGGAATGGTGTATGGTTTATTAGATGACCTACAAGGTCCCCCCTTCCAACTCTGTTAATCTGTTAAAGGGTTTGGCCCTCACAAAAGAGTGGTTCTATTCTCTCTCTCCCCCATCTTCTCCCCCCTTGTCTGTCAGGCCTTAGTACATTTCTGGGAGCCAGATAAAAGGGAGTCTGTCTTGCCACTGGAGCAACTTCCATGAATTAACTTCAACATAAAATCTCCCCACTTTTCCCACATGAAGCCATTTCACCTCCTTGCTAAAGATAACATTGTCCTGCCAGGGATCTTATCACTAATTGTGATTATCAGCATCTCATTCTCACTACACTGCAGAAAGAGGCCTTTGTGAACATTGAAACAATATGACTTAGCTTTCTATAATAAAATGTAGTTTCTTCTACATTTGTGGGGTGGTTCAGCAAAACATTGAAGGAGGGGGGAGAAATCAGTCAAGGAATCTACAAAGAAGACAAATTTGAGAGAGCCATGTATATCTCAAAAAGGAATCTACTTTGATACTAGCATTTTATGTACCCTTTACTTTAGTAGTGTTTGTTGTTTCTAACGGCTTACAGACAAATGTTTCTTACATGCTCCCACGTGAGTATTGCAAATAAAATGCTGTTTCCGCTGTCTCTAAAAATTCCTGAATTCTGTGCTATAGGAATTTGCCAAGCTCTTTCCTTGTTCTCAGTTAGGTCCATCAGACTATACAGGGAGTGTCATTCAGCAAATACAGTTGGGAGGTCAACTCTGTTCTAAGTGCCACAGTTGCTAAGGAAAACATAGTGTGACTATGACAGGCTTATAACCTCACTTCTGCTTTAATCATTAAGCAAATAATGTGATCAGTAAGTGAAACATAATATGACCATAACTTACAGTTTTAATTCCACCTTGTCTATTAACTCTGCCTTTCACAAGCCAGTTGTGAAGCACGCAAATGGTGATCATGTGGCTGTGGAACTCTGCAATGATTGTAAAGTGAGGACTGGTCAGAAAGTGTTTTTCTTCTTGGAATGAATCCAAGAAAATACTGAAATTATTATTTTTATCTATTCCTTAGATTTTTAAGTACTCTTTAGATTTTAAATCAGTTTTGATGACTTGATGGACATATATCTGGTGAACATATGAAAAAGATTTCTGAGATAATATTAGTTCCTGACTAGCCTGCTTCCCTAATATTTATGACACTCCTCAATCAAATACTAATGTTAACCTTCCTTAGTTTTTGTAATGTCAGTTAAGAAGCTGTGATTATTAGGAATCCTAAGAGAAAAGATCCAAATAAAGTCTAAGGCAAACAGAATGCTTTTGCTTATTCAGACCAGTGTCTGAAATATGACCAGATTTTCATTATCTTTAAATGGTTTTAACTTTCGACATGTCAAATATGGAACTAGCAATTCTCCCCCAAATCCCACCCCCAAGGTATTTCAGAATTTTTAAATGAAGAAACAGTAGTTATGTAAAAATGTTTATATTACAAAAAGTATAGAAAACTTCTTTTTATCACAGGGATACACATGCCACTCTTAATCTGTCTACTTCTAAATACATTTTGTGAAACAGGAAAATTCATGAGGAACAAAGCTATATGCTAGAGAAATGTATGAAAAAATGTTTATGTTAGAAGTCAATAGGAAAATGAATGGCTGTGTGAAATATGAAGACTGTACTCCAGAATGTTTTTTGAAAACACACTTGACAAAATAGGCCATAATTAAATTATGTGCATCGCATTTCAAATTTGATATATAGGTTAATACAAACAGGAAAATATGGGATTGTATCGATCTGTTGATGTGCAAGTCTGTCTCCAGGAAATAGTTAAATCCTGCTGTCAAAAGTATACTGAGATGGATATCTGTGCATTATCCAGGCATGATTGACATGGAGTTTGAAGAAAATTGTACTTGCAAATCATATTAACTACATTAGAACTGGGACAATCTAGTCTGCAGGGACAAAAAATTGCAAACACATCTCTTTTCGTTTTTGCTAGAAGCCAGGGGGGGGGGGAGAATGAGGGGAGGGAGAAGGGAGAGAGAGAGAATATTCTGTCATTTCTAAATGTCATTCATGTTCAATGCAAAATGACAAACTGCATATTTATGGCATCAATACTTCTATATTAGATTAGAAAAAAGCAAGCACTGTGGTTTTTCCTCTTCTGCTCAGTGTTGTTTTTGCTAAAATAGTGAGGAGTGGTATGAAAACTTAGGAGTAGGGAGCAGAACACTGAATCAAGCTCAGAAAGAGTTCCTCATCAATGGAAGACTTATAATGCTGAGCTGGAAAAAGATCTGGATTTAGTTTTTCCCCTCAGTAAAGTGTTGCAATCTGGTGGTGGTTTGCACTCTCAGGAGGGTTGAAGAAGTCAAGGAAGCTTAAAATAGACAACACCCTAGGATGCCACAGGATATAATACATGAAATCAATTACTTCTAATTACTTTCTCACCTTACATACTTGAACAATCTCAAGGATTCTTCAAATGCATTATGCTTCCATAGCATCTGACTAAAAGGAATGATATTAATATTTCAGAAAGTCCTGTCTTACTCTCTAGTCTTTGTGTAGGCAATTGGACATTCCTAATTGAATTGTTGCAAGGGGCATGGTGGCTCTGTGGCTAAGATGTTGGGCTTATTGATCAGAAAGGTTGGCAGTTCGGCGGTTCAAATCCCTAATGCCGTGTAACAGAGTGAGCTCCTGTTACTTGTCCCAGCTTCTGCCAACCTAGAAGTTCAAAAGCATGTAAAAAATGCAAGTAGAAAAATAAGAACCACCTTTGGTGGGAATGTAACAGTATTTTGTGCACCTTCGGCATTTTGTCATGCCAGCTACATGACCATGGAGATGTCTTCAGACAGCACTGGCTCTGGCTTTGAAACGGAGATGAGCACCACACCCTAGAGTCGGGAACGAACAACACATATGTACAAGGGGAACCTTTACCTTTAATAGGATTTTTGTGGCTGGGGAGGAGAAAAAAAGACATAACTTTTATATTATTTACACAAAAATGAAGAAATTGATACCCAACATACAATTTTTTGGAATGAAGTGATCTGGTCCATACTGCACAGTAAAATGGGAACTGTGAAGAGAAGAAACTTCATCACTCTACAAAGATCCTCACTTGGTTCTCTCTTTGCTATCTATTATTACCAAAGGGGGAGGGGGTAGATTTACTGATCACTGTGAGAGTAGATCAATCTGGAAAGAGAGTGTGTACATGCACATGAGATCTTTATGCCTAGACACATGTACAAAAACCATCTCAATCACTTTCGTAAGACACTGTACGGGTGCTTGGATCTTTTCCTAGTTTATATAATTTAATCTGAAGAAGATAATTGTATTCACATACAGGTGAAATCCTTCACATGGCTTTCATTTGTTACAAATGTCATTGTCTCCAACAGACAGGAGATCAGGACTTACAAGATCTTCCAAATAAAGGTTTCATAATTAGAATAATTTATGAACTGGAACCAAGGACTATTTATTTTTATCTACCTTTTTTTTCTAATGCCATGAAAAAATACCAAGCACTGAGACTTTTACTTTATAGCCAAGGGAAGGATTTCTTCAGCTCCAAAGTGCCATAAAAGAAAAGCAATTTCAGCAAACAATAATCTTAAATTCTCATAGCAATTTAATACACTCTCTCCTGTTTTTCTCCTTTTCATTGTTTTTGAAATGTTGAAAAGCAGATTAATTCTCCCAGAAGCAATATTGTATATTTTGTCACATATAACTGTCAACCATCAAAATACAGAAGCAAATTCTTATAAATATACTACATAGCTGACTTATAATCTTCAAGGCAATAATAAATGCAAAACTTTGTGATATACAATTTCTTGTGATAATTCCTCTAATAATCTGTAAAAATAGTCTACAGATAACATTTACACTGAAGCTAAGAAGCCTTTGAAGCCACTTCAGATATTATAGCTATTGTGTAGAAGCCATCAAGTACAAGTAGTCTTCAAGTTATGATAGTTTACTTAGTGACAGTTTAAAGTTATAATAGGCTAGTTAAAATACTTATGACCCAGTCCCAAACAATGTTCCCTCTAATTTTTTTTCAGTGTGAGCGGAAAAGTATAGTGTTTGAGCGGCATATTTTCATGCCTGAGCACCTGAATTTTTTTCACATATGTCACCTAAGACAACAACAAATCAGTATTATTTGAAACTCAAAGTTATGTTTATTCAAGGTACCCGCTTAATTAAAAGTGTTATGTAATATCAGTATCACTTAACAACGCTCCTGCTTAGCAACCAAAATGTTGGCTCAGAAAGTCTGGCATTTGAAGCACGCAAGTCTTAAAGCTGTTGTTACAAGACCCTTGCACCCCTAACCCTTTAGGGAAAAAAAACCCCAGGGGTCTTCAAACATGAACAGCTTTAAGACTTGTGGACTTCAACTCCCAGAATTCCTCCCTGAGGGGAATTATATATTTGGACTGTTTCATAGTTACATTAGAGAACTACATTGTTAGAACTTAGCACAAAAGATACCTTTTATCTGAAAATCCAAATAGAGTACAACCTGCTATTATCCCGAGCACTAATGTCATTTGTTCCCAATCTGTTTTACGAGTCTGTATTAAAATAGATATTTTCACTAAATTTTATAGATCTATATTTCAGGAACCTATCAGAAGTTAGGGCAAGATAAGAGTAGAAGAATGAATTTTGTTGCAGGTCATGGGGATTTTTTCAGCATCTTAAAAGTGGAGTGCATGTGCATTGAACTAGCAATACCCATTTAATAACAAAAGGAAATGGTCTGAATTAATTTGGTAAAGTTGCAAGCGAGCTGTAAAAAGCTTGTGGTTTTTAAAATCATAGAATCAGAAGGGATACTGAGGTCTTCTAGTCCAGCCCCTTGTCCAAGGCAGGAGTCTTTATATCATCTGAGACAAATGGCCCTCCAGTCTTTTGAAAACCTGTAGCAAATGAATTAAGATTCATTGATTTAATTGTTCTTACTGTCAGATTTCTCCTTATTTCCAGCTTGAGTCTCCTGACAGTTTCCATTGGTTCTTGTCCTGTCCTCAGGTGCTATTGCTGCCTCCTCCTCCTCAAACAGCACCAACACATTTGCTGCCCAGCGCTGTGGCTGAGGTGAAGCCGCCAAAGCTCCCGCTGGCGCCCCCACAGCGTTAGGCGGAAATCCGGCAGTGCTGTTGGAGGAGGAGGAGGTGAACCAGCCTGCCACCGCCAGCCCCGCCGTTCTTCCCGCCCCCTTCCCAGCCCCACAGTCCAGCGGTCGCAGCAGAAGCAGCCCCGGGGCTCCACTGCCGCTCCCCGCATTTTCTGGACGGGGATCCCTTGGAGAGGGGATTCCTTCCTGCGAGACCCAGTCCAGAAAATGCGGGGAGCGGCAGCAGAGACCCGGGGCTGCTTTTGCTGCGACCGCTGGACTGTGGGCTGAGAAGGGGGCGGGAAGAGCAGCGGGCTGGTGGTGGGCGGTGGTGGCAGGCTAGTTCGCCGCCTCCTCCTCCAACAGGCAACAGCACTGCCGGATTCAGTTGTAGCCACCTGCAAAGGACTTCCACACGTTTCCTTAAGAAATCTCTGTGCGGCAGATAAAAACTTCTGCGCGGGGTTTTTTTGCAATGTGCACGGCCGCGCAGGCGCAACCTTAGAGGGAACAGTGGTCCCAAAGTTACATTTGTTGCAGCGACCATGCACTTGTTTGCCTTTAAGACCAACTGCAGATTCTGCAACACTTTCCTCCACCTATTTCTCTCCCTCCTGCCCTGCCTGGTCCACCCCACTCTATCACTGATCACTGATCACTCACCTCCATTTGAAGGTATCCAGGCCTCAGGATTCTGGGCTTCTTTATTACTGGACCATGTGGCAAAAAAGGAGCCAACTTTTCTGAGACAGTGGAAAAAACCGCTCTGCTTTCCTTTGTCACTAGACACTAGTCTTCCATTCTCCAGTGAAAGCAAATGGCAAGAAATCTTCCTCCATTTCCTTGCAGATTGACTTCAGTCCTTGATAATGGCCGGTGGAGGAAAAACTTGGAAGGAGCAGAAAACCTTTTCTTCTGGGATAAGCTTCCCTTAGGTGCTGATACCCCTGTAGACAAACACAGATGCAACTATGATGGGTGGACAGATAACTTGGAGGGAGCAGAAAATGCTTCCTCTAGAGTAAAAGTCCTCTTAGACGCTGATCTCCCTGCAGACAAGAAAACATAGAAGCACCCATAAAACGTTTTCCTTCCCTCTATCTACCATTATGTGTGTTGATCTTTAAGGAAACCAGCATGCAAGGAAAGTTTATTCTAGAGCAGTGGTTCCCAAACTTGGCAACTTTAAGACTTGTGGACTTCAACTCCCAGAGTTTCTCCAGCCAGAAGAGTTAGCTGGAGAATTCTGGGAGTTGAAGTTCACAAGTCTTAAAGTTGCCAAGTTTGGGAACCACTGTTCTAGAGGAAGCACTTTCTGCTCCTTCCAAGTTTCCTCACTAATCATTGCTGCAGCTTGTATTCATCTGCAAGAAGATTGGATCTGGAGATCTTTGAAATGTGAGTGAGTGATCAGTAACATGGGTGGGGGGATAGGATGCCCAAGCAGTACCCCAGTTGGTAAGAAGTGGAGATAGGATATCTTGGTGAGGGAAGGTCTTGGATGACTGGAGACAGATGGCCTTGTCCCTGCACTAGGCCCCTATAGTGGTCCCCACCCATCAGGTATCCCATATTCACTTCCAACACATACATTCGATTAACAAATGCATTGGGAAGAGGAGGGATGGAGCTTATTCGTTTAACACAATTCACTTAATGTTACAACCATAATGGGCAGGCTCTATTAGATTCATAACTCGAAGACTATCTGTATTGCTATCTAAAGTAGACATAGTAATATCCCCTCAGGTGATATTCACTATTCTGGTGAATAGTGTCCAAAAACAGTTTAATCATTTTATACAAAAGACACTTTTCCTCATTAGCAGTAAATGTACAATAATAACAACACAGCTAAAATTTACACGCCTTTTAGAATATAAAATATGTGTATCTCATTTTGTGTAAGGTCTGTCTTTCTATAGAAGATTTCAATTTCAATTTAATAAAATTTGTATGCCGCCCACTCCCTTGGGACTCTGGGCGGCTTACAGACAAGATAAAAAAAAAACATTTAAAAATTTAAGATAAAAATACAGTTGTTAAAATTACACACCATCCATTCTGTCTAAGTGGGGCTGGGACATTGATCAACAGCCCCAGGCCTACCAGAACAGCCAGGTCTGAGTGGCTTTACTGAAGGCCAGGAGAGTGGTAAAGGTCCGGATCTCTACGGGTAGATCATTCAATACAAATATTGAATTACCAATGTTAGATTGATTGATCAGCAAGAATATATTTTGCTGATGAAGGTTTCTGCATACAGTCTGGTTGATCTCATGATAATTTCTTGGTATGGTAGATTTAATTTGTGGTGACCAGTCAGCTAGCTCTTAGCTTTCAGATATTAGTCAAAATGTACTCAACCTATATGAATGTTCTATAGACTCAGTAACTAATATAAAAGCATTTAAATGTGTTTGGAGGGGGTGTTCATATGAGATGCTACATTTTCTTTCTCTATTTTCTAGCATAAATATAGAAGACAATATACCACTCCAAATATCTGATGGCTAATGAATGGACCCTGGAATTAAAGTTTTCTTTATCTTTTTGTTGCTACATATAGTTATTCAGATTTTTGCATTCCAGGCATGTTAATCCTATGATAGAGAAGCAGAATTTAGAAATGGTTAAATAGCTTGGGTTTTTTATATTTGTATGATATGATAGAAAACAATAAACATGTATAATATTGATTAAACATAAATCAACATAGTGTTTTCATACAGCACATGCAACATATCCCTGATATGGAACATATCTTAAAATATATTGGATGGAAGAATTCCATACCGCATCGGTCGTCGCACGGGTTAACAAGGGCCGTGGCAGATGTTGGGGTCCCTGGACATCCGTCGACAAGTGGGCTACAAGTGGACCAGCCAACAAAATGACAAAAATATAGTGCAGATGAAAACCGTGCCATAATAGCCTGTTACTACAACTCAGAGCCAGAAAAAAGAGGCTATTTAAAGCAAATGTATGAATTATGGAAACAACAATATCCAGATTCAAATGTTAGTGCACAACGACTAGCAGATCAAAGGCGATTTATTATACGGAATAAGTGTTTAGTGAAGTTGAACTAGAGGAAATTCAGGCAAATTGCAAAACCAAAAAAACAATATCACAAGCAGAAATAACTGATATTCAAGACACAACTAAAGACATTATAGTAGAACTCCCAGAGAAGCTTTCGGAGAGGAAATAACACCACCACCACTAGAACCAGTTATCACTGAACCAACTGATGAACTAACTTCAAAAACAAAAAGAATTGAAGGATAAGATCAGGAGCATTTTCTGCTTAATGAGGAAAGGCAATGTTTACCATCACTAACAACTGTGCCTAAGAAAATTTGACCCCTATCATGAAATGGTTAATGCAGTGCTTTTCAACAATTGAATCGGGATCCATCTTGGAAACGAACCAGTTAATGTACAGCGCAGCTGTAATAGTCACTAATTATTGCAGATAACATGATGGATTATTTGGAAACAAACAACATCTTGCCAGTAGAGCAAAAAGGCAACAAAAGAAGGAGCAGGGGCACAAAAGATCAGCTCCTAATTGATAAAATGATATTAGAAAATTGTAAGAACAGAAAAACAAACTTGAATATGGTCTGGATTGATTACAAAAAGGCATTTGACTCACTGCCACATAGTTGGATCATAAAATGCTTAGAAACAACTGGCATTAGCAAAAATGTTACATCCTTTACTGAAAAGGCGATGAAACAATGGAGAACTGAGTTGGCAGTAGGGAATGAGATCTACAGAATGGTTAATATCAAGCGAGGAATTTTCCAGGGTGATTCACTTTCACCTCTTCTCTTCATCATTGCAATGATCCCATTATCAGTAATATTAAAAAAAAAATGAAATTAGGCTACCAAACAGCCAAAGAAGCTGAAAAAATTTCACATTTACTATATATGGATGATTTGAAAACTCTATGGAAAGTCAGAAATAGAAATCCAATCATTGACAAACACAGTCCGAGTATTCAGCACCGATATTTCAATGCAGTTTGGCATGGAAAAATGCGCCACTGTATCCATAAAAAGGGGCAAAATCACTCCATGTGAGGGAATTGAAATGCCCAGGCCAATTAATTAAATGCAAAGAAAATGAAGCCTACAAATACTTAGGCATTCTGCAGTTGGATAACATCAAGCATGGAGAAGTAAAAACTATTGTCAGGCGAGAGTTACACCAACAGAGTTAGGAAAATTTTGAAATCTAAATTGAATGGTGGAAATACAATCAGGCATAAATACCTGGGCAATACCAGTTATAAGATACACAGCTGGTATAGTTAACTGGACACAAGCTGATTTGGACATTTTGGACCGAAAAAACCAGGAAACTAATGACAATGCACTACAGTTTACATCCACGTGGTGATACTGATAGACTGTATCTGCCCCGAAAATCAGGTGGCAGAGGATTATTACAAGTGAAGCAAACAGTTGAAGAAGAAAAACATGCACTGGCTGATTATTTAAAAGAAAGTCAAGAACATCTATTAATTGAAGTAAAGAACAAAAAACTACTGAAGGCCCAACAGACGAAACAAGAATACAGAAAACATGTGATAAAATCAAGAATGGAGAGTTGGCAGAACAAAGCACTGCATGGCCAATTTATGGAAAAAAATAAAAGATAAAGTGGACAGTGAGCAAACTTGGTTATGGTTAACAACAGGTACATTAAGAAAGAAACAGAGTCACTAATCCTGGCTGCGCAAGAACAAGCTATCCGCACAAATGCCATTAAGGCCAAAATCGAAAAATCCTCTGATGATGCCAAATGCAGACTTTGCAAAGAAGCTGATGAAACTGTTGATCGCATACTCAGCTGCTGTAAAAAAATCACGCAGACTGATTATAAATTGCGGCACAATTCAGTAGCACAAATGAACCATTGGAATTTATGCAAAAATTATAATATTAAAACAGCAACAAACTGGTGGGAACATCAGCCTGAAAAAGTCACCGAAAATCAGATGGTCAAGATCTTGTGGGATTTCCATATACAAACCGACAAAATACTGGCACATAATACACCAGACATCACACTGGTTGAGAAAAATAAGGTCACAATCATAGACATTGCAATACCAGGTGATAGCAGGGTTGCCGAGAAGGAACATGAAAAAATCGCAAGATACCAGGACTTAAAATTCGAAATTCAATGACTATGGCACAAACCAGCAGTGATAATTCCAGTGGTAATTGGCACACTGGGTGCTATTCCAAAAGCACTGGAATTACATTTAAAAACAGTTAAAAATTGACAAAATCACCATCAGTCAAATGCAAAAAGCCGCACTGCTTGGATCCACATGTATATTACGAAATACGTTATGACGTCCTAGGCTCCTGGGTGGGGCTGGACTAGTAATCAAGGCCAAATCCGGTGAAACAACCTGGCCGCTGTTATACAATTCTGTTGTTGCGATAATAATAATAAATGGAAAAAAATGAAATTTAT